>NC_079904.1:20611951-20746106 GCF_024868665.1 Triplophysa rosa
GTGTGTGTGTGTGTGTCTCTATGTCTATGTGTGTTAGTACGTGTGCATATTGTGTGTGTGGAGTGTTTTGTATGTGGGTATGTCTGTCTTCTGTGTTTTCAACCTTTTCTTGTTTTTGCAGGTACAACTTTAATTATTTTGCTTATAGTCAATATGTCTCATGTACAGCTGCTTTGTAACAATGAAAATTGTAAAAGCGCTTTATAAATAAAGTTGAGTTGAGTTGAGAGTTATTGCTCCATGAACTCTCTGTAAGTCACTTTGGACTGAACAGGACATGGTGCCGGCTGGATGGCCGGCTGAACAGGACATGGCGCCGGCTGGATGGCCGGCTGGACAGTACATGGCGCCGGCTGGATGGCCGGCTGAACAGGACATGGCGCCGGCTGGATGGCCGGCTGGACAGTACATGGCGCCGGCTGGATGGCCTGCTGAACAGGACATGGCGCCGGCTGGTTGGCCGGCTGAACAGGACATGGCGCCGGCTGGAAAACCGGCTGGGAGGCCGGCTATCACCGGCTGGGCAGGCCTGGATGTCAACGAGACGGGGGGAAAGTCGGAGGCTGGGCAGCGCTCTCTGGCAGCTGGGCAGCATTCTCCGACGGCTGGGCAGCGCTCTCTGGCAGCTAACGAGGACAGAAACAACAAGCAAGACAAGGTGTCGACTTCGAAAGGCCTGGGTACCAGCTGGGATGCCGGCAGGGATCTGCAGCAGGAACCCGACGACCACGACCCTGGAAGGGAGCCCGGCGGTCTCGATCTCGGACGGGGTTCTGGCAGTCTCGACCCTGGAAGGGAGTCCGGCAGTCCCGACTCTGGACTTGAGCCTGGCGGCCTCAACCCTGGAAGGGAGTCTGGCGGCTTCTACCCTGGAGGGGAGTCCGGGAGTATCGACCCCTCCCGCTGCGATCCCTCTGTCTGCTGGGTCCTATTCTGGCTGGATCATTCTGTCACGATTCTCAGGGTGAGACACGGAGACAAGGACAGAGGACCCAAATGCAGACAGCGGGTAAGGGGTTAACAAGACAGCCTTTAATAATAACTAAAAATACAAAACAAAGACCCACATGGGGGAACATAAATAAACATAGCAACACGGACAGGGACTAACTAGTCTTGAAATAAAAACAACACTAGACAAAATCACAATAAACTAAACTAACTACAGAACGAGAACTCACCACGATGACAAACACGACGCAACAGAACAATGATCCAGCACAGGACAGAAAACACAGGGACCTTATAAAGGGGACAAATCAAGAGGAAGCAGGTGCGGGGCATGAACTAATTAACAAACAATAACGATGAGACAAAAGGGCGGGAACAGAGACGCCACACTGGAGAGTGGAAGACCAACAGGGACAAAACGTCACTCTCCACATAAAACAAGAGGTTCTGTCATGGTTCTGCCACTACGGCAAGAAAAGCAAGACAAGTTGGTGCAGAACCATGACAGACCCTGCATGTACACGTGACACTGTTAGTTCTCATAACATACAGTAACTGTTTACTTTTTTTGTAATTTCATGTAATATCATATTATATTTCTGTGGTCAGAAGGGAAATCTGTAAATGTATTGTGGTGGGACATTGACACGCATGAATCTGATTAAAAACGTCCTTGGCTCACTATACACATGTTGAATTTCAATAGACTCAATGAGAATTTTACCAGGCCCAGCAGGATAGCAGATCACATTTGGGGGGTCAATAAATGTGTTCTAAAGCAAAGCAATGCGTTTTTGAGTACAATCAAACCTGTATAGATGAGACCTCGAAACATCAGTGTAACCTTTTGAAAACAAAAGCCTGTAGAAAATGGTGTACAGCTTGCCTGACCATCTTGCTCACATGAAACCAGTAGTTCCCTTTCTGTTGGTCTCTCAACGTTGTGTCAAGACAGAGTGGGGTTTGAACTTGAGAAACTATCATCTCTGACAGTAAATTTAAAAGGTCAATGAACTTGCCGAATGGCATGCCAATCTCCGCCCCGTGCATAAGGGTACCTTGGTAGGTGTTCTATAACCCCGTGCATAAGGGTACCTTGGTAGGCGTTCTATGCCAAGCGATTTTCATCTCTGTTTGAGATATTCTGCTAGAAATATGACACGAGCAGCGGATTCTTCCCCTACATCAAGTAACATTCCTCTGGGCATTATGGCAGAGAGTCAAAGAGCTTTTTCCTACAGCCAGAAAGATGAGGATGAGTTGTCTGTCGCAGCATCGGAGGGCGATCTTCTGGCATCTGACACAGAAGAACTCTTGGAGCTCCTGGCTTCGGTCGGTCGAGCCCAGCCAGATGCTTATGCAGAGATCTCAGCCATGCTTCCCCGGGCCACCACGAGCATCAGGCTGCAGTGCATGCCACCACCGTCCTTTCAACGTTCATGGCTGGACTCCTGGTCCCTCGGGACGGAGAACAGTGCAAAGCCGTGCACCGCACTGGTGCCGTTTTTCCCAGAGTTGCCTGAGGAGCTCACGAAGACTTGGAATGCCCCGTTCTTGGCTCGTTCTTGTCAGGCAAGCTCGGTTGCCCTCACTTCCCTTGACGGCGGGCGGCTAAGGGATATGTCGATGTACCCCATGTCAAGTGTGCGGTCGCGCAGGCCAAGGGCCTGACGAGGGAAAGACCGACCCAGCATAAATGCAGGAACTCAGGACCGCCACCGACCTTGGAGGGTCGCACAATGTCCACGCTTGTCGTCCAAGAAAGACATCTGTGGCTCAACCTTGCGCCGATGAGAGATGCTGAGAAGCAAGCTGGGCTGTTTGGGTACAGTCTGTTTGCCAGATGCCCGCCCAAGTTTCAGGGCTTCCTGCACACCTCAGTTCTTCAGGGTTCTACAGCCCGTACTTAATCATCCCCAAGAAAGGTGGAGGGCTGTGCCCCATTCTGGATCTACGCACCCTGAACAAGGCCGTTCACAGGATGCAGTTTAGAATGTTGACGCATAAGCCCATCCTGACATCGATTCGACTTCAGGATTGGTTCGTAGCAATCTACCCGAAGAATGCCTCCCTGCAAGGTTGGGGTGCTGTGTGCAACGAGAATGCAGTGTCGGGATGGTGCAGGACCCCCGCCTGCATTGGCACATCAACTACCTTGAGTTGTTGGCTGCCTGGCTTGCCTTGAAGAGGTTCCAGCCTCTCATCCAGGACAGGCATGTGCTGATCCGCTAGGACAGCAGGACTGCCGTGGCGTACATCAACCTCCAGACTTGGATATCAGAGCTAATGCTTCTGACAATGACTCCCTCTGGCTGATTCCTCTTGACAGCCAATCCACTCCTTCCTTCCTGCCTGGTTCCTGTCTGCCTGGAACCAGGAACACTTCCTATAACAACAAATGTACATGCTGCATCAAAGAGTGTAGAACAGTACCCTACTCTCAGCTGTCTTTTCTTATTGTTCCAAGGCTACCAATGTAAGCAGGATACAGTCCATGGCCAGACTTGGTGGTAGAGCTGAGAGAGGGAAGCGGTGACCTTCCAAGATCTGAGATGGTAGAGCTCAAGGAGGGAAGCGGCGACCCGACAAGTCCTTAATACAAAAATGTAAACTACTATTACATTATAAACCTATTATCTTGCCTTTTACTGTGTTTCTTATTATTTAGCCTAGTGGTGTAAGCACTGTCGAGCTTGTAGAGATGCTGCAGTTTTTGCCAGAGGGGAACTGGTTCCCCTGGTTGGGTTCTCCCAAGTTTTTTTTTCTCCATTGGAGTTTTGGGTTCCTCGCCACCGTTTCATACTGATTGCCTATGCTAACATCAGCTTTAGAATTTAAAGTTTTTGTATTTATTAATATAACTTTAAAATGTAACATTCTGTTTAATTTATTTATTATTACGTATAGGAATTTATAGTCCGTATAATATTTGACCTGTGTTTCTCTCTACTTTATCTTAAATGTGTGCTTCTCTGTGATAACCACTCGCTGTGTGAGTGTGAGTGTGTGTGTGTGCGCGCTTGCATGTGTCAGTGTGTGTGTATTTTGTGCTCTGTGCGTGTGGAGTTGTGTTTTATGCCTGAGGGGGTGTATGAACCTGTGTGCGTGTCTGTTTTCTGTGTTTGTTCACCTTTTTAGTTTTTACTTGTATAGCTTTAATGTTTTGCTTATAGACAATATGTTTAATGTAGGCTACAGCTGCTTTGTAACAATGAAAATTGTAAAAAGCGCTATATAAATAAAGTTGACTTGACTTGACAAAGGACCTTCTATCTCAGGGGAAGGGCATGGTGTGAGACCCGAGGCCAGACCTTTGGAACCTCCGTGTTGAAGTTGTGCGATCGGGATGGTACTTTGGAATACTAATAAGGGACATAAAACAACGGGATCACCAAACAGAGGACTTGGCTTTCCTCTACATACTCTTTTTAAACACCATCAGTTTTACAGTTTTCCCTCTTTGCACATTATGGTCCACAATTGTGTCTCCAACATAAACTCTCTATAACTAGCGGTGCAGAAACATAAAACAGCACTTCACAATTTATTACACATTACTGTGCACTACACATCTTTTTCTTGTTATGTTTTATGACCTACAATTCTAAATTAGTAATGTTTTTAAACCATCACGTTGATGTACAGATGGGCTCTGATGCGGTGAGCACAGAGCTTGGACTCATCCTGGCAGAGCAATGGAGCCAGAGCACAACCCAAGTAAAAAATAACTCTGCATATAACTGCAATGTTTCAGACTACGGTGGTGACAAAGAGGCCAATCCTACAAACCGTAACTTTAAAGTCATAGTACATATAGGCAGTCATACTGTTCGGTAGCTTCACACTGTATTACGCATGCTCCGTATCATCAGCTCATCGGTTCTCAAATCAAACGACAGAAACAGTTCCCAGTTTAGTGTACTGTTGATCTGAAAACCGTTGCAACTGATTCTTATTGACTCAAAAACCACTCTGACAGTAGGCCCCAATCCCATTTCTACCCTAGGGGTAAGGGAAAGGGCCATGTAGCACTTCAAACGAAGATTTTTCGGGACCTCACTTTTCCAACATGGCTGCTCATGTGAGTATAATGTAAGCCTTTATTTTTGGCTTTAATAAGGATTTAAACAACAAATAATCATCTTGTTAATTTAACATTGTGTTCAGTTTCTTGTCTTGAATACTTCATACGTTTATAAAAAGTTGCTACATTTTGCAATTGTAACGCATTACTGATTGCATGATAGAACCGCAACATATACAACCTAAATTAAGATTTGATGAGGTCCGGGAGCTTTGCATTTCCGTTTAACTGAGAATTGTAAACTGCATCTGAAATGTGCTGAAATAGAAATTACTCCGTGTTAACTGGCTGGCTGTGTTAAATTTTTTTTTTTTTTTTACTTTTATGTTTTCCATTTGAAATTACAATTTACATATTGTCGACTTAAATTAAAAGCATGTGTGGCATAAAAGACAGAAAGAATCCATAATGCAAAGTAGTTGGTCATTTACATGTCCGACAACTGAAATATAATACAGGACAGTGTATTCTGGGCTTGATGTTATGGTCAATGTGCTCATTCTTCTGGAACAGCCAATAGTATTCAAGGTCATAGGTCAGAATAGGCATGAGAATGCAGCTGCTGTCGCATACAGTATGTCTACTGTATGTCATAAAATTGTCTCACAGCGGCAGTGACTCTACAGCAGCCCTCCTGAATTATAGTACTGACGCCAGTCTGCCCCTCTGTGACCTCTGACCTCTAACCCCACATCCGACTTTAGCAGCTGATATTTAAAACTGTGGTTTAGAATTCATACTTATGTGGAGCATACGCTCAAATTAACATTATTATCATTTTAATCTAGGTTATTTTTGTCATTTCTAAATAGTCTTTTTATATTTCACTGACATAATTTCACTGACTGTAGTGTACTGTACACTGCGAGTTTATAAACGTTTCACTTAAATTAATGATATGAATAAACAGTGCTTATAAACTGGTTTAATACAGTAGTATCCTCCATTGAAATGAGTGAAGGCTTGACCTGTCCCATTTTCTGTGGAATAAAGTAAGTTACCTAAAATGAACGTGAACTAGACAAAATATTTAGCTCAGCCTTTATGCTTAACTTGAACAAGCAAAAATGATTTGTTCTAAATAATGTATGAAATAAATGTCATAGGAGCATTCAATGTAACTTTTTTATACATGTTAACACATTATTAAAACAAATTTGAAGTCAAATTATAAGCAAACTGTTTGTATTTCTTGAAAAGTATTTCTACAATTACTGCTGTGCTAAATAAAACGGTTCTATATGCATTTGACCTGTTCCTAAACCCCCCATTTACACATTTTAGAGGATTTTGATATTGTACATTTATAATACATTTAGCGTCTCTGTCTTTTTTTGTGTATTAAAAAGATTTGTTACCCATAACATTTTAGCTACACTGCCAAAACTTTGAAGCTCAAAACTGCTCAGAATCCAGATAGAACCTTATAATTCCAAGGTGCAGTGTTATATAGTTATTGTAAATACATGGGTTTTCCCCTTGAAAAAAAATATATATATAAAACTAGACAAATAAAAACTAAAATGAAACTGAGCATTGTTAATTGTAACTGAAAAACTAACGTATGCGTAATTTGCTATTGGCACTTGCTGAAGAGTGCCCCATTTGTTACGCTGGCAATTGAAAAATTCCCACTAGAGGGAGCTATTGTTTGACATATGAAAAGTGGGTAGGCATGAGAAAACAAGAGCGCTTTTGCCCGCTAATGTTTATATGGATAGTTCACCCAGAAATCATTTACTTACCTTCAGATTGTTCCAAACCTGTATAAATTTCTTCTGTTCTGCTAAACACAAAGGAAGATATTTGGAAGAATGTAAGTACCCAAACAGATCTTATCCCCTATTGACTTTCATAGTATTTATTTTCAACAACGGGAGGGGGAGTAAATGATGACAGAATTATTTATTTATTTTTGGGTGAACTATATCTTTAAGAGACGTGTTGGCTGCTTCGTGATCTATGGTTGATGTGACTACACAACACGTGTTTAAAAAAATACTACATTCACACTTGGGGTCTTCATGCTCACCAGAACATTTGGACCAAATATAGGAAATACGCAATGTAAGTGTGTGGTCAAATGCAAAGACCGTGTGGGTATTTGGATAAAGCTTCTCTCTCTTTTGTATTCAGGTTTTCAGCATTATTTGTTCTGTGGTTAGTTTCAGTCACATGGTGATGTTAGCTCACCTGCAATCAACAGGCTGATTGGTTTCACCCGAGGGAGCCGTTTTAAAACCAGCACCTGAAAGATTAAAAGCGGGTAGGGTAGGTTCGTTTTTGTGTTAGGAATCCAGTTGTATAGTTTAATTTCAACGTTATATTGAAATGAACATATTTTGGTGTTTAATATTAGTGCTAATCCATTGCCTATTTAATGCTTTAATAACTTGTATAGGGGTGAAATAAATTAGGACATGATGGGGTTTACTTGTACCTGTATAAAATCCATCTGCTAGAAAATAACAGTAAGCAAATGTATGTCGTTAATATCAATCTGAAATAGATGTATGTTTTATAACTCTATTTATTAAAAGGCCATTTAAAATTAAACAGGAACAGTGTTTGGACCAAAGAAAAGTATGGTAGAAAGTATGTTTATATATCCTGTTGCATTTACTATTTTAATATACAGTCACTTTAATGTACATATAACCTTGTGTAAATGTTAAAGTTTAGATATATGTGACCCTGGACAACAAAACCAGTCTTGTGTGTCAATTTTTCGAAATTGAGATTTTTACATAATCTGTAAAATGAATAAATATGCTTTCGATAGATATATGAGTTGTTAGAATAGGACAATATCTGGGCGAGATACAACCGTTTAAAACTCAGGAATCTGAGAGTGCAAAAAAATCAAAATATTGAGAAAATTGCCTTTGAAGTTGTTAATCAGGGGCACTGTGGCAGGCCATCCACTCACAAAAATAAAGTTTTTACATATTTAAGGTAAGAAATTTACAAAATATCTTCATGGAACATGATCTTTACTTAATATCCTAATGATTTTTGGCATAAAAGAAAAATCGATCATTTTGACCCATACAATGTATTTTTGGCTTTTACTAAAAACGTTCCCATGCTACTTAAGACTGGTTTTGTGATCCAGGGTCACATATTCTAATTAAGGGTGTGCAAAGCAGCCGGTATTTGTATCTGTATTTGTATTTGTTGAGGGGGGGGGGAGTATTTGTATTTGTATTCGAGTAAAATTCAAAATAGGCGTAAAAATCCAGTTTTTTTGCGTTACACTTCTAATTTACGTTATAGTGTACGTAAACAGAGCGAACATGAGAGCACCCGACTGCAGACGTCAATAATGCAGCGTAATGGAATAATCTCCCGATCAAACTCCGCTTCCCGAAAGTTATAAACTGCCTCCGGAACCCAGTTAAGGTACAAAAATCTATTCAACAAAAATAGTGATGCACGCAGTGAAGTCTTTTTTCGCTCAGCCTAGCCTTCTCTGTAGCTGTGTGGAGCAACCTGTGTCAGTCACCTCTTTGACTACAGGAGACATTTAATTATATTATTATGGTACGTTTTAAATAGGTCATACATGACATGTAAGTTTAACTGCTATATTATAGGCCTATAGCATAATTTTTGTTGATAGATGTAAGAAATCAAAATGTCACTTGTTAAAACACTAACACATAGCTAAGGCAAGGTAATACACTAATCATTCGGTAGTAAGACATGTAATCTGTAGGTGACTGCATGTAGGTGAGTGCATGTTAAAAGTTACCGATCAAATGTGCGGAGACCTCATTTGATTGGTAACTTTTAACATGCATTGTCCCGCCTCCAAAGTCTCAGAAGTCAACTCAACGAGCGAGCAAGTGTTGAGCAGTTGCGAGAGCATAGAGAGAATCGCGCGCGCTCTCGTCAAAGCCATCTGCTCGCGGACTGAGTTTTTGCTCGCGGAGCAGAAATGCGCCCGCGCGAGGATTCTTTTCCGCTTGCGGATACTGTTCTGCTCGCTCGCGGAGTTTAAATGCGCCCTCGCGGAGCAGCTTTCCGCGCGTGGTTATCATTATGCGCGTTTGCATCGCGCGTACGTGCGCGGATTCCATGCGCGTGAGTTTAGGGTCCATTTAAACTCCATAAATGTCACTCACTCACTCACTCATGCGGGCATGCACTGCGGTCTCATGAGAAAACGCAGCTTTTTGATATAAAGTTTTTCTTGTTCCCGAATACAAATATTTTGTTTAAGTATTTGTTCGAAATAAGTATTCGTAAAAAACACGCTATTTGTGCCTTTCCGAATACCGTATTCGGGTTCGGCTCCACCCCTAATTCTAATATTGCATATGTGTAGGTTTAGTCACTTAGTCACAGGTTGTTGTTATGATTCAGTCTGTGTTCTCCTGTGGTTTGTGCTTTTGTTATTTCCTTTTTTCTGTCCCATATTGTAGTCCTTCCTAGTTCTTTTGTTCATTGGCCCTCTGTTAATTATCTCCCCAGGTGTTTCTTGTTACTTCGTTTCCCCCAATGTATTTAAATCCCAGTGTTTCAGTTGTCCTTTGTCAGTTGTTGTACATGTTATGCCTCGTTACCACTGAGTGGTATGGTTCAGTACGGTTCACTACAGAATGCAATTTTTTCCGTTTCCACTGTGAATGGTACCAAAATAGCGAACCGTACCGTACCACTTTTTTGGGCCGTTTCGTAAGGGTACCTAGCACAGTAGTACCAATAGTACCAGAACCTAATGGGTGGAGCTAGTGTGGGATTATTAATCAGCTTTAGCTCAGTTTTATATTTTATGAGTGTTTTTATTAATCATCCAAACCGTGTGCTTTTGTCATGTGCTTGCTATTTTACTCAGTGAAAAGTTACTGTGGCAAGCGGAGTGAGACAGGATAAGTGGGGGTTGGAACCATAAATTTAACTAAGTCAACACACACACACACGCACGCACGCACGCACGCACGCACGCACACACACACACACACACAAAGAGTCACACACACACACACAAAGAGTCACACAGAAAAGAAATGTTATGAATCAATCCACTGCATTTGTTTTAAGTATAATCATGAGTTGTGATGTGTTTTAATGAATCATAGGATTAAGAAACAACGCTACATAATTAAAAGCATTAGATGATTGAGTGTTTTCTTTTTACTAAAAGAATGTTGGTATGTTGTCCGGCCACAAGAAACTGTCTCTAGGGAACACTCCCCAAAAACACTGTAAAAAATAAAAAGTTGACTTAACTTAAAATTTCAAGGCAACTTGCTGCACAGCTTTTTTGAGTTTACTCAACTTTGGACCAAGTGGTTCACTCAACTCAAATCACTGAGTAAAGTCACAGGTCACTTTTTTGTTCAGCGAACATAGTTTTGTTAGTTGAAAAGACTTCTAATTCTTTTCTAATGTGTGTCAATAAATTATGTCAAGTGAACTTTTTTCTGTGAGTTTTTGGACAAATATGTTATGTTCTTGTGTTCTAGCAATGTTATAAAATAAAACTATAACTGCAGGTTTCAAGTTTTGTTTATTATCCTTAATGTTGAAAGAAATATAAATAAGGTCAAATAAAAGCCATTCTTCCTAACAGAAAAAAATGTTGAAAGAAATATAAACAAGGTCAAATAAAAACCATACTTCCTAACAGAAACAAAATGACAGGCAATAAAATAAAAAAATCCTGGAAAATTTTCAAAATCAATTTAAAGCTAACGGAGGATAAATTAAGATTCACATTTAACCTTTTAACATGCTTAGGCTTTGACTCTATTTCTTTGAATGCATAAAACATTAAAACACCAATAAACATGTGAAATAAACAGTTTTTAGAACTGCAACTTTCAAACAAAGCAGTTCAACACTGGATGGTCTGCCCACCTTTCAGCAATGTAATATTGTCAACAATGTGAACATATATAATCAGCATTAACATTTTCAAACAAACAATTAACTAAATAAAAAAAAGAGTAAAAATACAAATCAAATTCAAATAAATTAACAAATAAAATGGCACAAAAAAGATTCTGAAAAAAATGAAAAATAAATGCACTATCAACAACAAAACAATTTTTTTATTAAAGTGACATTGTGAATTTGCATTTCAACAACAACAAATTTCCGATAACTGGTAAATATAGCCAGGATTGCAAAACATGAAGTTAGATTTGTTAGATTGCATGTCGCAAACAATATGCTTAATGGTCACACTGATGTTTTACAAACATTTTAACAATCTAATAAATATAACAAAATGAATAAATATACTTACTTTAAACGATGAAGTTTGAAAAGATTAAGTTTGTCGTGATCTCGTGCCACATGGCGCTATCATTCCATGTGGACTCCAACGGCTTTTTCTGTGATGTAATAAACAACACAATTATATTTTGAGTTAAGTCTAACTTATAAGACAAATCGCACACTATGTCTGATAACTGTGATACATTTAGCCAGCATTGTAAAACATGAAATTAGATTTACAAGATATAGGCCTAAACCCCGGATTGCGACATTTTCTCCTTGATGAGAACGTTCATGCAAACTTACTTTAAAATAAGCTTGCCCGGTGACACTACATTACTTATGAATTTAGTTTCAAACCCAGGTCAAAACACACAACGTACATTTTACTGGCATTCTAAACTCTAACGGTAACGTTAGATATTTGCATGTCGCGAACAATATGCTTAATGATCACAATGTGTAATGTTTTACAAACATTTTAACAATATAATAAATATAATAAAATGAATAACGATACTTACTTTAAACGATGATGTTTGAAAAGATGAAGTTTGTCGTGATCTCGTGCTGCACGTTTGACTGAGGATCAAAATGGCATATCATGTTACAGCGCGCATGCTCCAACCACCAAACCAACATGTGTGCTTGTAAACTTGCATGTGCACATCCAGTCAACAGTTTAAATTAAGTTGGTCAGACAATTTTTTAACCAACTTATTTCCTCTTGTTAAGTCAACTTTTTATAGTTTTATTGTTCAGTTAACTAATAGATAATAGTTTTTACAACTTTTTGCAAGTTGGATTTTTTACAGTGAAGAAACTGTCTCTAGGGAACATTCCTCAAAACTAGCGACTGACCACAGGATGTAGGGCATGTGTTGTGGGAGATGTTGTTTTGCAGGAACTGACAAAGAAGGGCGAAGTCAGATGGACTGGTTCACGGTGATTGGTTGCTAGGGAGCAATGCTCCACAGAGAGAAAGGAGGAGTCAGAAGATGAGAACGACGTCAAATACTGAATAAATATGTGTGTTTTTTGAATAATCTGGGTTGTTGGCTTTTGAGAGAGTGTGGAGAGTGACTGACAACCCAAAGCTTTGTTACCTTTTTACATCTGATAATAAACTTCTGTTAAATTTTGGAGAACGTCTCCGTGCAAATTTTTGAGCATGCAGGACTGCCTTTTAAGTCCAACACTAGTCTCACAGCAGACCGCTGTTGGTTTACAGAGAATCGTCACTTGCGCGTGCTACAAGGGGAACAACAACACAGGAAGCGCCATTTTTGAAAACACAGCCGAGACAAGAATACAAGAACAAGGATCTGAAGCAAGAACAGGATCTGCTGTATGTCCTCCATTCTTGTGGTTTATGGATTGTGTCGGCGCGCAAGAATGACGTTGATCGCTACTTTCTGGTGTACACCGTGCATATCAAGTAATGGTACTGTTGGCAGTGGAAATGCAAGCCTGATACAGGTTTCCCATACCGAATCGTGTAGGCATTAGATGGTCATCTATGCAGGGCCGTCCCAAGCATGTGGCGGGGCCAAGTGCGAGTTAGAAGATGTGGGGCCCTACCTGGCTGGCGCTTTTTCTGTTTTAATATCAAATCTTGTATATGATATTAAGTACAGTGTTTCATTGGTCAAATGCGCAAATAGAATTTCAATGCACAAAGTCAATAAGACTTGAAAATGTAAATAAGACTAAATCTCAGCCATCACACACAGATTTTCACGTACGTCTCTCGTCCATTTGTTACAAAGATTTCACACCGGACAACTCTGCATGCTTCCCT
Organism: Triplophysa rosa; assembly: GCF_024868665.1. NCBI lineage: Eukaryota > Metazoa > Chordata > Actinopteri > Cypriniformes > Nemacheilidae > Triplophysa > Triplophysa rosa. The sequence continues at coordinate 20,625,016 of NC_079904.1, forward strand.
AAACCCTGCAGTGCCATTCACACAGTTTAACATTAAATCACATGTTATTTATCCAAACTCGTCTTCAGTTAGAAAATACTGACTTCACCCTAGACTGTGAGATGCATTGATCTGTTTGGAAAGAATCGGATAAACGGTGCCTTAATACTGAAAAAGCGCCTTTGTTGTAACTCCATTTTGTAGGCCTATAAATAGATACAAGAAAACAATAACAAATTTACTATGATATAGAGCCTATTTTTATCAGAATTTATTTAACAGCATAAATAAAAATAAAGTTAAAACTGTTCGATCTTGCATCCAGAGTAGACTTTGAACATGAGCTAGCGTTCATCCAGAATGTGCGCATCTCAGGGTTGCCACCTTTTAAAGGGGTCATATGGCGCGAATACATGTTTTTCTAAGTATTAGACACATAAAATGGCAAAAATTAAAGTGTCAGAACAAAAGATGCATTCTATCTATAAGCGAATGCTCACCCAAATCTGCCTGAAACGCCTCGTGTAACCACACCCCCACAAATCTACGTCAGTTCGTGGTATGATTTGACTAAAACCGCCCAAATGTATACGCAAGTGAGTTGGGCGTACCTGTCAGTACAATTGCTTTGGAACCTGGTGTTCCAAATATGGTAAGAGGCGTTACATTTCCCTCACACGCTTGCAGTATTCCACCAATCACTACGCACTGATTAACTGGCCAATCATAGCACACCTTGCTTTTCAGAGCGATGAGCTTTGTTCAAAATCTGCACGTTTCAGAGAGGCGGGGCAAAGAGGAGATACAAACATGCACCGTATGTGGAAAATACAGCGTTTCTGAACCTTAAATCGTGTATACACATTGCATTACATCTAAAACAAACGGTAATATTCGTTTTAGCTGTGTCATATGACCCCTTTAAGCAGTTGCTGCGTGGTGTTTTTTTAATCTGCAGATTAACGGTGGAATGATTTTGTTTATCAGTGGTCATTTTTTAGGTAAAATGAAGTTATTTAAGAAAATAAACTGTCTTTATGATAACCACTAGGTATATACAGTGATTTTCAAGTGTCATTTCAAGTTTACACTGTCTGGATCATCCCTTGTCTCCCATCTAGTGCACAATGCGTCATTCACCATGTAGAACATAATAAATCTCCGAACAAGTGGCTGATATGATGCGCTTCAGCGGTTTCATAGTGAAGGGGGCGGGAATCTTCGAATTTTAAAGTGCATTTGAATAGACAAGAACTTTGACAACAGGCTGAAGTGTTGATGTCATGGAATTTCTAGATTTTTTTGAGCGCCTGTGCAAGACTGTCAGGTTTTAATGCTTGTATCTTTTAAATGCACATTTTGTCAGCGCTTAGAAGCATATTGATTTATATATGATAACATAATTTTAATAAAAGGAAAAAAACTTTCATTTTAATTTCAGTTCGTCTTTAAGCCTTCACTGTGAAACTGGGCAGTTGTATTATAAGAAGCACAAGGACAAAATTACAGTAACTCACCACTTTGAACTATGTTTTTTACATTTCATTTTGACCTGCTACGAATTTCATTTTGACCTGCTAAAAGTGACTTTTAATTTCCTTTTTTATTTTATTTTTACATTCACAAATGTATAGCCTTATCAATATTAAATCAATTCATTTTTATTAAAGAAAATTACATTAAATATGTTGAGCTTATGGGCTTTCAATCACTTGTATTCTCATTGTGAGCCTATAAAAATTGACCGGTGTAAAAACACACATTTACATAATTAGCAATTTTCCTTTTGAAAAGAAAGTGAATAACTAACTATGCCTTATTTTAAGTATATTATGTCATTTTATTAAAAAACAAAACACAAACAGTGTTTAGTGCAGAAATTACATGCTTCATTTTTAAATCCTTGCTTGAAGCACTTTTTGGCCATTAAATATACTATTTAAATAGTTTTACACAAAATGAATACACAAATGTTCTGTGTTATCACATAGACAGGCCCAAACCAGAACATATTCCCAGACACAGAGAGAAAAAGAAGATATCTGGGCCAGAGACATAGAGGAGATTTAACAATACACAATCTAAGCCCTTCTGCTCAAACCCATGCAAATACACACACACACACAAAGATTTATAGAATAGAGCAGGATTAGGTTTCTATGTCTGTTGTTGTATGATGAGTATTGAGTTGCTGTTTTATGTTGCTCAATGAACAGGAACTACCTCCATACAATTTAACTCAAAGAACTCGCCCACCACACCTAAACCTGCATGTTTATATGTGAGAAAAAAAGCTGAGGGAACATAAAAACAAAACATCTTAGCCAAGAAATCTATTCATAGAGCAAATCAGACCATGTTATTTAAACTCGTTTGTACAGTAAAGGCACAAGCAAATTATACTGTGAAGAAAATATGAAAGAATAAAAATAGTGTAAAAAAAGTGTAAGTATAATATTGCAATGCTTTAAAAATAGGCTTAATTCTTTGGAGTGCTCTTTACATTTACATTTAGTGGACGCTTTTATCCATAATGACTTACAAAGAGTTTAAAGGGGTCATATGGCGGAAGTATGTGTTTTTCTGTGTTTTTGGTGTGTTATAAGTTGCCCATGCTTGTATTAGACACGTAAAATTGCACAAATGAAAGTGTGGGAACAAAAGATGCATTCTATCTAAAAGCGAATGCTCAACCAGACTTGCCTGAAACGCCTCGTGTAACCACACCCCGGTGAATCTACGTAACTTCGTAACATGATTTGACTAAGACCGCCCAAATCTAAACGTAGTTAAGGTGGGCGTAATTGTAAATCTCATTGTATCGCCTGTCAGTACAATTGCTTTGGAAACTGATGTTCCGAATATGGTAAGAGGTGTTACATTTCCGTGAAATGCTTGCAGTATTTGACCAATCACTACGCACTGGTGAACAGGCCAATCATAGCACACCTCGCTTTTCAGAGCCATGAGCTTTGTAAAAAATTAGCACGTTTCAGAGAGGCGGGGCAAAGAGGAGATACAAACACGCATGGTGTGTGGAAAATACAATGTTTTTTAAACTTTAAGTGGTGTATACACATTGCGTTACACATTGCGTGCAATATGACCCCTTTAAGGAGCAATAAGCGATATGTCATACAGGAGCAATAATGCAATAGGTGCAAATACAAACTTACTGGTTTCAACAAAAGCTAGACCACTGCCTGTTGAGAGAAAGACCACTGCCTGTTTGTAAAAACAAAGCACACAACTTAGCTGTTTCTTTAAAAAAATAAGTAAATATCTACCTGTTTGACATTTCTCTGTTAATTTGAATGTTTTTAACTGAAGTATAAACAAGCACTTTACAAATGAACCAGTGGCGTAGCAAGTCAGGCCCATATGCAAGAACTTTTAACGGGCCTGATTCGTCGATTAGTGACCGCGTAGCGCATTACTGGTTGTTTACTCAGGTTTTTTATTTAAACACTCAAATAGTAACGGCAGACCCAAAGGGAGCAAGCAAACTCCCAAGTGCCAAAAAGAGGGAGAAAGAGATGCAGTCAGCATTTTGCTCGTGTTCTTACACACGGATAACGGCCCTAACATTAAACATTTAGCAATTTACATCATGCTCTTTCACATTTAAAGTGGACCTCAATTTCGGCCTCTGTCAATAGCTAATCCCACATTCTTTCATTGAATTGGACAGTAATCCTTCAATCCTTCATTTGTTTGGCCCCCTCAATCAGTTTTAGATTATTGACAAGCACTGTTAGACATCTGAGGTAGACTTATGGGTGTCGGAACCATTGTATGTGGTTGGGACAGGACCCACCCACTTTTTAAGACAAATTATATTGGACCCGCTCACTTTTACGTCTCTGATGTAGCGCATATGTCGCTCAATTTTCAGAGTGCCATCAGTTAAATCCATTTTACTTGATGAATGCATAAGTTAAACTCCATTCCACGTTTTAGCTATAGTCTTGACTTCCACACCGGTTCTTCTTCAAATCCATTCCACCTGGCTCATTCATACTCCATATAATGTAAATTAAACTTTTAACACAGCAAGGTAAACAAAATAATGTTGTACATTATACATTATACAATAACAATAGAGTGTAAATGATTATATTTATTCAAATTATTAAATCAATGCCAACTAATTGGGAGAATAAAGACCTCCCTACTACCCCTAACCTTAACATACAGTTTATTAACACCTGTAAACATCATTTTTCAAATAATTTCTACATTTTTATTCAAAATAAATGCATGTACGATCTGATTTGTGATGTGAAAATGTAGAAGAGCGAGTTTGGTGAAAGGTGGATTCAAACTTGCATTGATATGTAGCCTCAAAACTACTTGTCATGCGTCTTACTACACCACTAAGCTGCTGGCAAAGTAGTGTAACCCACTCACATTTTTGTACCAGATCTGAGATCAGTCATCTAGTCATTTTCTACAGTATTGTATGGCCATAAATAAAATTTGGATGTGGGCCGTCAATCCCCTGGGCCCATATGCACGCCACTGATGTGAACGTCTGTTTATTTTTAGCTAAATATCACAATGTCCATATTTATCATTTCAAATACGTAGTCAAAAATAATTATTATTTTCAGAATGCATATGGTGTGAAATCTTACAGGGATCCATTTTTTAAATTCTGGCGCATCTTATTTGCGTTGCTTTATCACGTTCAGTTGTGAAGGGCCCATTATTTGGAGAAATACATAATTATTATATACATAAGTAGTTTTACATTAAACTACATATATTTTTGCAAATTTGTTTTTTATTACTTGTTAAATCATTACAGTTATTTTTTATGTTTGTATCAGTTTTGTTTACATTTTATAGTCTCTGTCACTCACTAAAGATCTATTTTATTAAGATCTATTGTATTAAGATCTATTTTAATATCTCAAAACAAAAACCCATCTCCCGCCATTCTCACGTTTTGTTATTTCTCCCGTGAAACTCCCGTATTTTAGTTATTTCTCCTGTGAACTCCGCGAAATGACAAAAAGACTGTGGGGAAAAGCAGTTGAAAACAGCCCCGGGAACCCCCTGTCCCCCTCCCTGGAATGTGATCGCGATTTTGAAATCAGTACATCAGTGCCATCCAGTTTTCCAAGCTGTTCCGCAATCATTTGCCACTCTCTCTTTATAAATATATATATATAATGCTAAAATATAATGTGAAAAATATGATGAAAATGACTTAATTTGGAAAATTTGGAAATATTGAAGTTGGAAACTCAAAAAGTTTACCAAAAAATGAAAATTCTGTCATTTACTCATCCTTATGTTGGACCTGCATGACTTTTTCTTTTGTGGAACAAAATGCTTTTGAATGCCTTCAAAACATTTTGATTAGGACTTTAAGGATATATATATTTAAATTCCCTATAACTGTCTGGACCACTTTTAAAACTCTTGTTGTGTTCTTGTTTGTGTTCTTGTTGTGTTCATCTGCCTGACCGGGGGGGCTGCTTTAGAATTTTAAAGTTTTACTTAATTAATATTGCATATAGGAATTTATTATCTGTTATATTTGACCTGTGCTTCTCTCTCCTTTATCCTAAATACTTGTCTGTGTACGTACGTGTGTGTGTGTGTGTGTGTTGTGTGTGTGTGTGTGTGCGTGCGCATCCGTGTGTGTGTGTGTGTGTGTGTGTGTGTCTGTGTGTGTTGGTGCGTGTTGTGTGTGTGGAGTGTTTTGTGTGTGGGTGTGTGTGTTGGTGCGTGTTGTGTGTGTGGAGTGTTTTGTGTGTGGGTGTGTCTGTCTTCTGTGTTTTCAACCTTTTCTTGTTTTTGCAGGTACAACTTTGATTGTTTTGCTTGTAGTCAATGTGTCTCATGTACAGCTGCTTTGTAACAATGAAAATTGTAAAAGCGCTATATAAATAAAGTTGAGTTGAGAGTTGTTTGCCCTGTGACTAGTTGTCTCAACAATATTTCGTTATAAAACACTCGACGTTGACAACTGATGGCATTTTTTATATAAAAATCACACTCTTTAGATGAAGATAGACAACCATATTTCAGATGGCATGAAAGTGAATAAATTATGAAAAACTATTCTTTCAAAAAGATAATAGTAATAACTTGTCGAATATACTACTTACATAATTTTATAATATTTTCTTCAGATGTAATCAATTCACACCATGTGTATCTAGAGATCCCTCTTCTCCACCTCCTATAATCTTTATTTAACTCTATTCTTGCCTCAGGCATCACCATGGAAACCCCACCTCTTCTGGTCCATCGCTGTTGAAAGGGAAAAAAGAGCTTTATATTTTCACTACATTTTTAACTGCCTTTAAATAGATAACAGAGCTTATATGACGTGTTACATATGGTCCTTTAAAATGCCGTTGAATAAAACATCCTTTATTTTGTGTTGAATTTAAAATGCTGCTTTCCAAAAGGTTATTTCTCTCACTAATTATATTTATATGAACAACGGTGTGTTAGCCTGTTGCTTTCATTCAAGTTGGTCTGTTGAATGTTATAAGAGAAGTAATATTACACTCCCACCCATCCTAAAGATCTCTTCTAAGACTACTTACACACTAAATAAACAGATACAGTAATATTTATCCAAGTAAACATGTAAGCATCAGCTTTCTGAATATTCTGGATGTTATCTTACAGTTGTTTGGTAATACAATTCTCCAAAGTAAATTATAAACTGATTCAATCAAATAAACCTAAAAATATGTATATATAAAATGTAACGTAACTAAATATATAGTATAGTAAAATGTTTCGATCATTGATGTAAAAATGCAATATAAAAAGTCTGCTTAAAAGACCCTATGAAAACCCGGGGTTTAATCTATGTCCACCAACTAATCTTCTAACATGACGCTACTGTTTTTTAGATTTACAAGCTGCCTGTCTTCATTGTTCATTTCAGATTTTTAGGACGCGCCTGTTTTCAGAACACGAGCTTTGATTGGCAGATTTAGATTTTAAGGCGCGCCTTCTGTTTGAGGGTCTATTCTGATTGGCCAGCTATGGGCGTTGGTGACGTCATCGCACGGAATGCCCATTCATTTTGCAGTTGGGCGTTGGACACGGCATCTTATTGGCAACAAGGTACATTTCTTCATTTTCTGCACTGTCCATAGCGGCACAGCCATAAATCTGGGCTATATAATAGCTACATCTACTTTATAGTGTTTTTATAGCGTTCAACAAATTTCTTCACTGAGACCGGACTTCGATTGGTTACTGCGTAAACTTTCTAGGGCGCTTACAGTCTAGATCGTGTTTTATATCTAGAAAGAGATTTGTTGGTCTTTGTTCTGTATTGGGATCTGTTGAGTTCTTTGTTGGAGTGAAACATGGGAGCGCAATTCTCTAAGACAGCTGCAAATGGAGAGACTGTGGCAGAAAAACCCGGAGAGGCTGCAGCTTCACCATCTAAAGCCAACGGGCAGGTAAAAAACGACGTTTTGTTATAGCATTGATAACATTTCATTTGTATTTCTAGCGAGTGCTTTGCGCGAAGTTCTGCTGGACAAACATCCAGCCATTAAAAACGATCCGTTAAACAAATAATCTTAAGCATTTCAGAGCAGTAACGTTAGTATTAGAATGAGGTCGAGCAATATTTTAGTGTTCAAGTGTTTTAAAATGCGTTTACGTCGGCTTTGATAATGCGTTTTTTCGTTCTTTAGTTTATGCTCTTTGAAAACCACAAAAACTGTAGAACAATGTTTTTTTTGACGTATTGCTTTAACTTATTTAGTCTTATGTTTTGGGCGTTTTGCAAGGAAATATGTTATTGTTAGACTAACAATGACTCGCCACGCCTTAGGTCTCAATTGCGCGGAAGATGCTGCAGTATCAATGCAGCTTCTTCGACGACGAAAAATATATAAATGAATAATGAGTGGAAAGTAGACCTTTTACGCTTTTTAGGTTTGTTCCATTAAATATTAAAATGAGTTGATGCACTGTAATAAATGCGAGCATCAGCTGGCATAAGCTTGTTGGCGCTTCAGTTTTTTGGAAGCGGTTTTGATTGGAGACAGCGCCTTCTGGCGGTTTCGACGTGTAAATATGTCTCAACTGGTATCAGCGAGAAGCTTTGCGTATTAAGAAAACAGCAGCGCAGCGTGATATAGTGGAATAAAGCACATTGCAGACGGGCATAACAAACCCTTGAGCGCAATAATTGTTTGGATCTGTGTGTTTTTTGCTGCCGTGCAGGGCTGGAGGTGGGGGGACAGAGCCCAGGGAAGGAAAAAAATCGAGGGGGGCGGAGTTCCACCTAAAAATGTAGAAACGCTAGGCAAATTTCATAATTTTTTGTCATGTTATGCATTTGTGCTTCAAAAATATAAAATGTGTCAGCGGCTGGAGTCCCCCAATGAATCCCGTTTGCACCACTGAAAAGGTATCCGTTTTAATATCACAGTGATTGCTGGAAGTTTTATCACAGTTTACTCCCTTATTGCTATTAATTTGTTAAAACAGCTTCAGTGTTGTCCTCTAAATATAAAGTTTGTAGAAATAATATAAAATTTAAAAGTAACCATCTTTTTCAAACGTATTCAAATGTCACAGAACACAACTAGCCTAAAACTCTAAAGAACCATAATAAAGAATCAATGTATTTTCAACCAATGCTTTCTGAGCTGGCATATTGTAGTCAAGATACGTTTACATGTAATGTCTGTTTTATTATACTCATATATTCAGACGTTTATACACAGACAAGTTGTAGTATCTGCACATCCAGTGTTGTACATTTTATCAGGCTGAAGCTAATGTTCATTGTCGTAATATTATATTATGTCTAAATAGTACTCATGTTTACTGCATGTCAAGCTTCATGTTGGCTATGTAATAATCTCAGTGTTTTGCTTTAGGAAAATGGTCATGTGAAGGTGAATGGGGACGCATCTCCAGCAGCTGCTGAAGGCAAAGAGGAGGTTCAAGCCAATGGCAGCGCTGAAACCGAAGAGGCACCGAAAGAAGAGAAAGAGAAAGCTGAGGATTCTTCTGCTGAAAATAGCCCAGAGGGTGAAAAGGAAAAAACAGGACCAGTTGCTTCCACTGAAGAGGAGGTTGCAAAAGCTGAGGATGCTGCCACTCCCTCCACAAGCAATGAGACACCCAAGAAAAAGAAGAAGCATTTCTCCTTTAAGAAATCCTTCAAGTTAAGTGGTTTTTCTTTCAAAAAAGCCAAAAAGGAGACAGGAGAAGGACAGGGCGTTGAGGAGGCAGCCGTCAGTGAGGAGGCAAAAACAGAGGGAGCTGAAGCTGCAGAATGCGATATGTCTAAAGAGACCAAACCAGCAGAGGAGTCAGCGCCTGCCACAGACAGTTCCAGTGAACCCAAACCTGAGGTGACGCCAGTAGAGAAACCAGAAGAGGAGCCCAAGGCTTTTAGTCCTGGCACAGAGGAGCCCAAAGATGAAGTGAATCCATCAGAGCCAGCGATCGCTGAACCCACTCTTTCTCCAACTGAAGCACCTGCACCAGAGGAAACCGCTCCTGCTGCACAGGAAGTGGAATCCAGTCCAGTTCCCCCTGTGGAATCCACTGCTGAGTAACTAGCACAATGCACACCAATAGAAAATGGGGAAATATTGTAATCAAAAAACATTCCCTGTTGCCTAGTAAAGTGGCACCTGGACAGGAGGCTTTGGAGAACTTTGTTCGCAACCAGGGATATTTAATTTTTTGGTAACGATGTTACAATAAGGTTGTATTTGTATCAGTAAGTGCATTAATGAACATAAACTAATAATGAGCAATATAGCATAACGATTCATTTCAGATCTAAAGATTCATTTCAGCATTTATTCATCTTTGTTAATGTTAGTTACAACATTGGCAATTTTTCATGTTAGTTCTGGGGCATTAACTAATGTTTACAGTTATAACATTTGATTTTTAAAATGTATTAGTAAATGCTAAAGTCAACATGAACTCGCATCGTGTCGACACCGGACGCGACCGATGCGACATGACGACCTGCTTGTTCTTAATGGGTTTGTCGCGCCGCATCCAGTGTGGACAAAATTTAAAATTATGATGGGTTCTAATGCGTTTCTAATGTCTTTTGTCAAGTTGCGTCGTGTCCGGTGTAGACACAGTGGAAGATGAATAAATGCTGTAGAAGAATTATTTGTAGTTAGTTCATGTTAGCTAATACATTAACTAACTGTTAACAAATACAAACTTATTGTTACCTTTTTTGTACTCCCCTTCCCATCTCACTCCACCCTTTGCTCAAGTCATTTCTCAAGCTGTGAGAGCGGTGTTTTTGCATCAGTATTACCAGTTTTTATTTTTGCATTTTTAAATAAATAAAATTTGGGTATAGACATGCCCATGGAGTAAGGGGGCTAGAGAATAGGAGTTTTTTCAACTTTGGTGCCTCAGAATTATACAACTGGGAACATACTACCACATAAAGAGTAGTCCAAAAACAAACAACCATCCAACAACCAATTTACATACCACGATTAGTTGAACTCTGAAAACATGCTAATATAATTCCCAGTGCTAGGTTTTGAACAACATTTTAGAAAGATCTTAGAAACGTTCCACTTCTCTTTAGCTTCAACTGTCAGTGATTTCCATAGAAAACAGTTGTACAGGTTTCATGGTGTACTGCCATTTCTGAGTTTAATACTGTGTAAGTATGTATAGGAGGGATGTTTTAACTGTGATTATTGTACAAATTAAATCGTGATCTTCAGAAGCACATGCAGCTCTTGTATCACCAAGCTTGTTTTTGTAAGATAAAGTCATCCGAAAGACCTTTTGAAGCGATTTTTGAACTGAAACTGTCACATGTGACCTGGTTCCTGTTTACACAATGTGGTTTGATTACAATTGATGGTGCTTTTTGAGTGGTCCTTGACAAAATTAAGGAATCTATCACATGCAATATTTGTGTAGCATCTTGTCTTTTTTCTTTGTAAATATTGGAAAAGCTTTGACCTTTTTGGTTTAGAGATGGATCGTAACTTGGCTTACAAAATTGCTTTGCTGAAGGTGTTCTAAATTTCTGTGAGCACACTAAACGCAAAAATAAATGTGAATAACCTTTGAAAACGGTTTGTCTTATTTATCAGGAGACTGTCCCATATCCATTTACATTGTGCTACATTCTGCTTCCTCTGAAAGTCTAAGAGTAAGATACTTTTATAAGCTAAAAGCTACTTTAATAAGAGCCAGTTTTTCTGAATTTACCATTTTGTGTTTTGGTGTTTTTGTTTAATTTTGTCCAGCAAAACTGCAAAAAGAGATTTCTAATAATTTGCCCCTCAGAGTTTTTTGACTTACATTGTGGTGACAATCCGTCTAATTTTATTAATTATTTCTCCCTCTGTGACATTAGAGCGTATTTTGAACTCGAATAACATTCAGTCTCTTCCAGTATCTTTCTGTGAGATATTTATTAACAAAACTAACTGAGAAAGGGCAAAATGTTACAGGCCAGAAGAGTTACAGGTCGCTCCAATCTTTCTATTCCATAAACTGCATCAATTACAACATGACATCACTATCTTACAATGAAACATTTTTACATATTATTATTAATATTTAAACACAAATTAACAAGATAACGTTATGACAAATTATGGCTTTTACACACTCTTTTATCATAATCAGAGGAACAGATAGAACTACATATGCACATGTTATGCTTAGATTGTGTTTGTATGAGGGGGAATGATCACATTGTTGTGTCAATTTCTCTGTCCTGCACTGAGAAAACCCTCAACATATTTTATCGTCACCTTTAGAGCAAATTATACAAATAGTAATTTAAGGTAATCGAGATGGGCTAAACTCCAATATATAATCCAAACAGAGAAGTTAATTCATGCATTCATGACATCAAGACTAGATTACTGTAATGCACTGTTAGGTGGTTGCCCTGCAGGCTTATTACAAAAACTCCAACTGGTTCAAAACGCGGCAGCTCAAGTTCTTACACGTACAAAAAAGTAGGAACATATTAGCCCGGTTCTGTCAACCTTGCACTGGTTACCTATAAAGCATCGCGTTAACTTTAAAATCTTGCTTATTACCTATAAAGCCCTACATGGTTTAGCTCCTCAATACCTGAATGAACTCCTTTTGTATTACAGTCATTCACGTGCATTACGCTCTCGGGCGTCCTGTCAGTTGGTAATACCTAGAATTTCAAAATCAAGTGCAGGTGGTAGATCCTTTTCCTACCTAGCGCCTAAACTTCAGAGGTGGGTAGAGTAGCCAAAATCTTTACTCAAGTAAAAGTACAAGTAACTAGAGAAATTGTTACTCAAGTAAAAGTAAAAGTCACTATTTTAAATATTACTTGAGTAAAAGTAAAAAAGTATGCAATGAAAAAACTACTCAAGTAGCTAGTTACTTAGTTACTTTGTATCTGATTATATAGGCCTACTACATTAAATTAATAGTAATAGTACATTTTAATCAATATTTTTAATTATCATAAGCAGATATCTTTGCAATATATAGAGAGACTAAAGAATAGACAAACACAGAAGAGACAAGCATTTCTGTAAATTTCATCTAGTCCTGATGTCAATGTAGTTTACACAACTTATTTAGAATAATAGACCATGTCAAACTAAAGCATGAACTAAACTCCTAAGATGATCTAGAACATCTGCAGTGCTCTCTTAAATGAAATACACACTTTTGAACAAAGCTCATGTTTTCTCGTGTTGTGTCACGTGTGTGTTGTGAAACGCTCTTACTTGTAAACAAACAGTAAACAGTGAACCACACGCCAAGTTTTCTTCCTTCTGTTCTTTAAATGTATATTTCTGCAAGCCCACGTCTCTGTGTCTGACAGGTAACGCGCATGTTGCGGTGTCTGACGAACAGGTTGCGCGGGTGCGCGCAAATGGCGGGCATTTATCATTGCAAACAATATGACACATTTGCAGTTTTGATTGTATAGATATAGATTAATATCCACTTCATCCAACGCTCTTTGTGTTCTGCGTGTTCTTAAATTTCGCGCTACGAGGAGTGAGTAATCCTGCTTCAGATGATTCAGATCGTGCTGCGAACTGAACAAATCATTTGAACTGATTCATTAGCCCATTCAAATGGTTTTGCCCATTGTTCAATTAATGCTTTCAAAAGAATCGACTCAAAAGAATCGATCACTCGGGAATGCCCGTAAAAAGAGACGACAACCTTGAAATAAACAACGCGTTTTAAAAAGCATATTTTAAAATGAAGGAACGAAGGAACGTCACGCAATGTAAGTTATGTAACGAAGTAAAAGTACAGATTTTCTATTAGAAATTTACTCAAGTAAGAGTAAAAGTACACACTTTTAATTTTACTTAAAAAGTACATATTCTCCAAAATGTTACTCAAGTAAATGTAACGAAGTAAATGTAGCGCGTTACTACCCACCTCTGCTAAACTTTGGAATAGTCTTCCCTGCACTGTCCGGGAGGCAGACACACTCTGTCAGTTTAAATCTAGACTAAAGACGCATCTTTTTAATCTTGCATACACTACTCTTCCATAATATAAATCTTCTGAGGGTTTAGGCTGCATTAGTTAGATCAACCGGAACCAAAAACACAACTGATGTACTTGTTGCATCAAAGAGTCAGAACAGTACTCTACTCTCAGCCAGTCTTGTCTCATTGTTCCAAGGTTACCACAGCGAGCAGGATGCAGTTCATGGCCGACCTGATGGTAGAGCGGAGAATGGAAGCGGCGACCTGACAAGAGCTGAGATGATAGAGCTGGATAAAGAAGGACGCGGTCACTGACAGTCTTCACCACAAAATTTCAAATGCTATTAGATTATTAATGATAATCTTAAAACTATAATTTACCTTATTAGTAAGTTTATTTATTTTTATTTAGCCTTGTTGTGCAAGCACTGTCGAGCTTGTGCAGAGGCAGCAGCTTTTGCAATTTGCTGAGCGACAGCCAAGAAACCTTAAAGATTGACAGAGGAGTGGACTAAATGTATCCGGACACATGTGCAAACCTGGTGACCAACTATCAGAAATGTCTGACCTCTGTGCTTGCCAACAAGGGTTTCTCCACAAAGTACAAAGTTATGTTTTGCTTGGGGATCAAATACTTATTTCACTGACTGAAATGCAAATCAATTTATAACCTTTATATAACATTTTTTCCCCCTGATTTTTTTAAATATTCTGTGTCTATCAGTTAAAATAAACCCACCATAAAAATTATAGACCCTTCATTTGTTTGTAAGTAGGCAAACTTACAAAATCAGCAGGGGATCAAATACTTATTTCCCTCACTGTATATGTGCAGAAATAATACCTAGGAGATAACCAGTTTTTTAAAATTATAAATTAGTCATCCTGCTACTTAACACTGACACAGAGTTTGCCCATAGTTTATCCACAATTTAACTGAGATGGTCCAATATTTAAACACATAACAGTTAATACATTAAGGCAGTGGTGTGATGGATGCTATTCACACCAAGTGCAAATAGCATATTTTCTTAGCACTATATGCTACACGAAGTACACAGTATTAATAATTGATATAATAAATACAAAAAACAGCTAGAAGAAATAAAGAAAACACAACAAAAGCAGATTACTTGTCTATTTTAAATTGCAGATAATATACGAAGTCCTTGAAGCTGTTCTATTTTTACATTTATACAACATATTACAGTATCAACAGAGTTGACCAATGAAATCGCTAGATACACTAGTCATGGCGGCGGGATTTGTGCTTAAATGGGGCAGGTTCAAGCTGAAAAAAAGCCCTTTTAAAAGGAAAGCCTGCAACCTTCGTAACGGCTAATGCTAACACCGGTACTGTCATGATTCTGCCTTTTCTGGTCATAGTTTCCGAGTCTTGTGGCAGAATCATGACAGACCCACGTGTTTAGTGTGTCAGTCAGTGTATTTTTGTCTAGTGTTGTATTAGTCTAGTCTAGTTTAGTTAGTCTACAGTACGTTCTCGTTTTGTCTATAGTGTTATTCCCTCTGTCCTTGTTGTTTTACCCCCTCGTGAATTTTTGTTTTACGTTTCTGTATTAATAAATCAGTGTTTTTGTAAGCCTGCCTGCACTTGGGTTCTCTCCCTCGTCCAATTCCTGACAGGTACGCAGGAAAGGAGACCAGAGGCAGTTTTTTTTAATGGATGTCAATGGAAGAGAAGCTTCACTACACTGAATAAATCACTTTTGTGAGGAAACCACTGTTCATTTAAGGAATCGACTGCCTGTTAATATTCAACATGTTTCACACCAAACAATACTTTGGTTGGGAATGATATGTAGATGATAAAATTTGTATTTTTTAAGAGAAGGCAGAGTAGCGAATGTTCGACAGGCACTTACGGCATTATCATATATTTAATATATTGAACGATGGCTTTCAGGTTTCAGCAGTTATGAGAAAACGTGAACTGTAATAACTAAAACCGCATGTATGCATATGATCTGCTGATGCAATTTTATGAAAAAAAGGACATGAGGAATGTAAAATATTATATTGTATATTTGTTGTTGAATGAAAGTTAAATGTTTCAATAAATACATTTGAAATGTAATGACTTGACTGTTGCGTTGATCATGACAATGCAATTTAATGTAAAATAAACAAATAAATAACTATAAAGGTATGGTTTCTCTGACTTCTAGATTTAAACAAATACATTACATTTACAATTACGGTCATGTGGTCTATTTTAAACGACAACGATATAAGGATAATCAACAAAATCTCTTTTCTTGTGCAATATTTATTGACAATATGAACAAACAAATCCACATGAAACTGTGCAACGTAAACTGTTACCGACTGCGGTAAAACTGAACTCCGGCCACTGACACCACTGCCATTATATGATTAGTTGAGGGTACCTCACGTGATCCAGGTTAGCCATTACGCATTTTCCTGTGGTACTGTAAGTATTACAGACCCTTCCATCTCCCTATATAAGAGTATATCTGGCTCAAACCGGTGCGCAACGTTTTGTTATGGTTTCCGGGTTGAACGACACGTTTCCTGGAAACGGTGTGCAACAGGGTTTGAGATACATTTTTTCTTGTTTGGTGGGTGTGTCAAGAATGTCAGCCCAATCAGCAGCAACATGTATATAACCCACACGGTATTAAAGAGACAGCTCGCACAATGGGTCCAAGTAAAGTCGTTTACAAATGTGTCCGCTGCAGCTCGGTATACGCAACAATTGAAGATATTAGAAAACATATATTTTGCAGTATTCAACACGTATTTGTACCGATTTCATCAGGATCCGAAAATTCTTCAAAAAGAACACAAAGAATGGCCTTCTCAGCTGCTATAGTTCAACTCTTGCGTCACCAAAACAGGGTGTTCAACCGCACCACCATTTCCGTTTATAAAACGTTTTGCAATGCTTTGGCGGGGCTGAACGCAGCCCTGGTTTAGGAAAAAAATCATGCACCCTCAACACCTTTTTGTTTGATCGGGGTTGGAGCAGAAATCTTCAGGACAGTAGCTCGCCAGGAGCAGGGTTGGAGATCCCTGTTCTACTGGATTTAATGGTTATGAAGGGAATTTTATTGGTTGTAATGGAAAGGTCTCTGTGAGTCTCCACGGGTATGTGTTGGGTTCTATTGATGAGACCATTAAATCATAATCAAAAAATGGCCAAAACACACTATTGTAAGGGTGGTTCCGCTATAGTGGTTCAGGCTATAGGGATGCAGAAATGACTAAAAAAACATTAACAGCAAGATGGTATAAAACTGTGTATTCATTGTCAATTTCCACCCTTCTCCAACTTAAACCAATGACGGAAATAAGCGCAGTGATTATAGCTATATATGTGGAAGAGCTTTGTTATAACATGACATATTGTATTGCAGTATGGAGCATTTAAATATTAACATCAAACCAACACTAGTCTGCAGATTTATAAATGAAAGTATTTAATAACAGACTTAAATTGATGTTACATGTAAAATGGTTACAAAGTAAATGTATAAAATTGTAAATGATACAACTAACAGTTTCAAAATGTATGTGATATTACCTGAGAGATTGGATATAAAAGAGAGAAAGTTTAGTAGAGCAAGAAGAAGAGCCAGAGCTCCAAGAAAGGAGCTTCCAGGGCGGAGAAAAGAAAAAGCCCAGAGCTTATCTTACATTTCCTTTTTATCCTTTCCTTGACCATGTGACTAAACTTAACATGATACATTCAAATTGACCAATCAGGGCCACCTTTAACCCCCCACTCTACTGGACCCACAATAAACAAACATCTCGGGCAATAGTGGTTGATCACTATCTCAGCACCCCTGTGATCTTTAGAAGGGCAAATGGTGCCTTTTGGGAAGAAAGAGGGGGTTGTGACACAGCAATAAATTCCTGTTATTTTTCCAACCCTACAGTATAAAAATGAATTTAATAAAAGCTAATGGTTCCCAATGGAGTTTAAATGAAACTATTACAATTTCTGTGGTGGGTTTTTTCAGCAGGGTAGTCATACTTCTGTGTTCATTTTGATAGAAGTAACTCAAAAGTTAGCTATCTAGGAAATCACACATGAATGCCTGAACAAGATGGGAGAATAATGTTGTCTGCTTCTACATACAGTTTTAAAGTTTGAAATTATTCAGAATCAAAATTCATCACAATATCAAAATTATCAACACAAAAATACAAAGCGCTTCAATAATTTATTAGCTTAGCTTAGCAACCTATTAAACATGCCTTTATCTGTTCCACAGTGGGGAAGCTCGAGTTTCTCTGCAGACACACGTGCTAACAAATTAGTATTTGCTGATATTTTCTTCAATAAAATGAAAATGATTGATGCCTTAGTGATGTCTGGTTCGTGAACGAATCATTCTTTTGAACTGTTTTTTTTAAAAACTCCCTCAGGAGGTCGAGCCCAGGAAGAACCGGACGTCGAGATGTCAGCCATGCTTTCCCGGGCCGCCGCGAGCATTGGGCTGCAGTGCACTGCACCGCCTCTTCCCCGACGCTCGCGGTTGGATACTTGGTACCTCGGGTCTGAGCACGACTCCAAGCCGCGCTCGCCCCGGTGCCATTTTTCCCGGAGGTGCATGAGGAGCTTAGTAAGACCTGGAACGCCCCCTTCTCAGCGCGTTCCTGTCAAACTAGCTCCGTCACCCTTACTTCCCTCGACGGCGGGGCAGCTAGGGGCTACGTCGACGTGCCCCAGGTGGAACGTCCCGTCACGGTGCATCTATGCCCGCAGACGGCGGCCACCTGGAAAGGTCGACCAAGGCTCCCCTCCAAGGCGTGTAAGTTTTCGGCATCCTTGGTGTCGAAGGCTTACACTGCTGCGGGTCAAGCTGCCACTGCTCTACACGCCATGGCCATCCTGCAGGTCCACCAGGTCAAGGCGTTGAAAGAGCTGCACGAACTGCAGGAACTCCACACCGCCACCGACCTCGCTCTCCGGGTGACCAAGGTGACGGCGCGGGTCCTGGGTCGCACGATGTCCACACTAATGGTCCAGGAGAGGCACCTCTGGCTCAACCTTGCGCAGATGTGTGACATTGAGAAAGTTTGCTTTCTCGATGCGCCTATCTTGCAAGGTGGGATGTTCGGAGATACCGCCGAGGACTTCTCTCAGCAGTTCTCGGCGGTGAAGAAACAGATGGAGTCGATCAAACACATCCTGCCCCACCATGGCCCGGCCGCCTTTCGGCCGCCGAGGTCCTGTGCGGCGTCTGCACCCCAGCAGCCCCACACCTCTGCGACACCAGCTCCGGCACCCCCTACTCAGGCGGCCTCCCGGAAGAAGACATCGAGGAGGAGAGCACCGAACCCAGGGAGATTGAGACTACCATCGGGCCCGACCCCAGCCATTCCATCGCTGGCCGGTCGGACTGGGACGGCCCCTGCCCCATTCCACCACCTGCTGGGTGCCTTCGGGCACCTAGCGCCGACATCCTCATTAAAAGAGCTTCCTCTCTCTCTGGGTTTTTCTTGCAGCCGCTCTCACCCTCCATGCGACAACGTTCGGCAACTCGACATTGCGTCATGGTGAGACACGATGTCGGGCATACTTTCCAACAGCCCTCAGTACTCTCAATTTGACGTGCACTATCACCGGGCAGGTAAGTCAGCAGAGCCAATCTCCTCCCTGGGGGCCCCCCATGGCGAGGGAGCCGCACTGCCAGCCATCGAACCACCCCCCGGGGCATTGGTGAAGCAGATCAAACCCCTAGTCCCCCTGTCTCGGTCCCTGGGAGCCTGGTTAGCGCTTCCCAGACCGTCACGGTGGCTAGGAGGACGATCCATCTCGGCTATGCGATCCAATTCGCCAGACGCCCACCCAAGTTTCGGTGCATCCTCTTTACCCCTGTTCGAGGCAAGGATGCTCCCGTGCTTCAGGCTGAGGTCGCCACCCTTCTGGCGAAGGAAGCGATTGAGCTCGTCCCTCTATCCGAGATGTCCTGCGGGTTTTACAGCCCGTACTTCATCATCCCCAAGAAAGGCCGGGGGCTGCGCCCCATTCTAGATCTGCGTACCCTGAACAGGCACCTACACAAGCTGCCGTTCAGGATGCTGATGCAGAAGCGCATCCTGACATCTATAAGATGTCAGGATTGGTTCATGGCAATCAACCTGAAGGACGCGTACTTTTATGTCTCGATTCTCCCTCGTCATCCACCGTTCCTACGGTTCGCTTTCGAGGGGTGGGCATATCAGTACAGGGTCCTCCCCTTCGGTCTGTCCCTGTCTCCACGAGTCTTCACGAATGTCGTGGAAGCCGCCCTCGCTCCCCGCAGGGAGAAGGGCGTGCGCATACTCAACTATCTCGACGACTGGCTCATCTTGGCACACTCGCGAGATCTGTTGTATACACACAGGGACCTGGTGCTTCGGCACCTAGATTTTGGGCTTACAGGTCAACCGGGAAAAAGAGCAAGCTCTCCCTCGTGCAGAGCATCTCTTTTCTCGGTATGGAACTTGACTCTGTCTCCATGACAGCGCGGCTTACCACCGAGCGTGCACAGTCAGTGCTGAACTGCTTGAACCTCTTCAAGCGGCAGCCAGCTGTCCCCCTGAAATTATTTCAGAGGCTCCTGAGGCACATGGCATCCTCAGCGGGGGTGATCCCCCTCGGGTTGATGAACATGAGACAACTCCAGCACTGGCTACAGAGTCGGGTTCCCTGGAGAGCGTGGCACAACGGCACAACATGCTCTCTCGTCAGTCGACGCCCCGCGTAGAGTGGCAACTCCATCCCCGCGCAGTCCAGCTCATTTGGGTGCAGTTCGGGCAGGCACAGGTAGACGAAAAGCCTTCCGACATACAGAGCAGTACACCTCACGGTTATTCCCAGAGATGGCCCTTGGCCATAGTTCCAACTCTTTATCCTCCAACCATGTTGTTTAACAACCAGGTGTAAATGGACCTTCCACTAGTCGCCTAACTACTCAATGATTAAATTCAGGCAAACTTTAGCATATGACCTCTTTGGACTAGGGATGCACGGAAGTGAAAATTCTTGGCCGAAGCCGAATAAAAATGAAACACTTGGCCTAATACCGAACACGGCTTTTCTTATTCTATTTATATAGACAATTTTTTCACTGTTGCATAAACTGAATGGTCAAAATGTGCTTTTTATACGTATTTTGTCTTGCTTTTCAATATAATACAATATAACTTAAAATAAAATTGGGCAAAACAAGTCCCTGTAAAAAAAACAGCATATGCTGGTTTGGTATGTTTTGATGCTGGTTTGTGCTGGTTTAAGCTGGTCATGTGCTGGTTTAAGATGGACATTTGCTGGTCCTTAGCTGGTTTAAGCTGCTCATACCAGCATCAAAACATACCTAACCCAGCATATGATGTTTTTTCAAAAGGGGTAGGCTAAATTAAAACAAAATTTGAGCCCTCTCCCTTCTTGAATAGCCTACATTAGGCCTATAACTGACTGCTGAAAGAATGTACTGTACAACAAGTGTCCTTCAACATTATAAGCTTAAACTATGAATAAACAAAAACTGTTGGGATTATTATTGGCTACACTGCAAAATGGTTTGAAGAAAAAAAACAGCCATGCAGCAATTCTGACTGGCAACCATTTCATTTCACGTCTCTCCTCCAAACTCCGCCCACAAAAGCTTATTGTTCTCTCAGAAGGTGGACTCGTGTCCGGGATACACAGAACATACTTTGACAAGTTGTTAAGTACAGGGAATTGTGTGCACGCGACCACTGTATGATGTCAAAGGATGTCGCGAGCGGCGGGGCTACTGTCAGACCACCCGCTCCAGTCTGAAGTACACAAGTTACCATCCGGTAAAGACGCTTTCATTCAGAAAATTACTCCGGTGCGTCAAGTTCCTTGCTGTGTCTTTCTCTGACACTTAAAAATGCTCCACACACTGCCGACATGTTTGCCGCATTAATAAAGCGCGCACCCCTCTCTCTCTCTCTCTCTCTCTCTCTCTCGCTGTCTCTCTCTCTGCGCGGGTTGATCATATCACGTCATGCTTTTTTTGCTATTTTCTGTTCTGCCGAATATTCGGTGCATCCCTACTTTGGACAAATATGAAAAAACGATACAAAATTTTATACCTTGGAAAATAGCATTTAAGACTTTTTAATACTTTTAATGGCCTTAATTTTCTCTAAATTTATTTATCAACTTTTAATACTTTTTAAGACCCCGCGGACACCCTGGAAAATACTCTATGGACTGACAAGACAAAAGTTGAACTTTTTAGAAGGTGTGTGTCCCATTACGTCAAAAAAGTAAACACCGCATTTCAGAAAAAGAACATCATACCAACAGTAAAATATGGTGGTGGTAGTGTGATGGTCTGGGGCTGTTTTGCTGCTTCAGGACCTGGAAGACTTGCTGTGATAAATGGAACCATGAATTCTGCTGTCTACCAAAAAATCATGAAGGAGAATGTCCGGTCATCTGTTCGTGACCTCAAGCTGAAGCGAACTTAGGTTCTGCAGGAGGACAATGATCCAAAACACACCAGCAAGTCCACCTCTGAATGGCTGAAGAAAAACAAAATGAAGACTGGAGTGGCCTAGTCAAAGTCCTTGTCATGGCTCTGCTTCCTTAGTCATGTTTTTCTTGGTCCTGTAGCAGAGCCATGGCAAAGCTTTTGGTTATGTGTGGAGAGAAACATATTATTGTCCTTTTGACAATACACTGCGTTCCAAATTATTATGCAAATGATATCTTTCTCTGGTTTTCCTAATTTGTCGATGCAAATGACAGTCAGTATAATTTTCAAGTAATCAACAGTTAGGGTACATTTGGAATTTTATTGAACAAACCTCCCACTGACAACAGTATTTATTTAAAAAATGAAAAACTCAAAATGCACTGTTCCAAATTATTATGCACAACAGAGTTTGAAAACATTTCATAGGTTGTAAAAAACTGAAAATGGTCATTTGTTGAATTTGCAGCATTAGGAGGTCATATTTACTGAAATCAAAAGCTATTTCAATCAAAAACATCCTAACAGGGCAAGTTACATGTTAACATAGGACCCCTTCTTTGATATCACCTTCACAATTCTTGCATCCATTGAACTTGTGAGTTTTTGGATAGTTTCTGATTGAATTTCTTTGCAGGATGTCAGAATAGCCTCCCAGAGCTGCTGTTTTGATGCTAACTGCCTCCCACCATCATAGATCTTTCGCTTGAGGATGCTCCAAAGGTTCTCAATAGGGTTGAGGTCAGGGGAGGATGGTGGCCACACCATGAGTTTCTCTCCTTTTATGCCCATAGCAGCCAATGACACAGAGGTATTCTTTGCAGCATGAGATGGTGCATTGTCATGCATGAAGATGATTTTGCTACGGAAGGCATGGTTCTTCTTTTTGTACCATGGAAGAAAGTGCTCAGTCAGAAACTCTACATACCTTGCAGAGTTCATTTTCACACCTTCAGGGACCCTAAAGGGGCCCACCAGCTGTCTCCCCATGATTCCAGCCCAAAACATGACTCCGCCACCTCCTTGCTGACGTCGCAGCCTTGTTGGGACATGGTGGCCATCCACCAACCATCCACTACTCCATCCATCTGGACCATCCAGGGTTGCACGGCACTCATCAGTAAACAAGACTGTTTGAAAATTAGTCTTCATGTATGTGTGGGCCCACTGCAACCGTTTCTGCTTGTGAGCATTGGTTAGGGGTGGCCGAATAGTAGGTTTATGCACAACTGCAAGCATCTGGAGGATCCTACACCTTGAGGTTTTCGGGACTCCCGAGGCACCAGCAGCTTCAAATACCTGTTTGCTGCTTTGCAATGGCATTTTTGCAGCTGCTCTCTTAATCCGATGAATTTGTCTGGAAGAAACCTTCCTCATTCTGCCTTTATCTGCACGAACCCTTCTGTGCTCTGAATCAGCCACAAATCTCTTCACAGTACGATGATCTCGCTTAAGTTTTCGTGAAATATCTAATGTTTTCATACCTTGTCCAAGACATTGCACTATTTGACGCTTTTCGGCAGCAGACAGATCCTTTTTCTTTCCCATATTGCTTGAAACCTGTGGCCTGCTTAATAATGTGGAACGTCCTTCTTAAGTAGTTTTCCTTTAATTGGGCTCACCTGGCAAACTACTTATCACAGGTGTCTGAGATTGATTTCAGTGATCCAAAGAGCACTGAGACACAATACCATCCATAAGTTTAATTGAACAATATAAAATTAAATGTTTAGACACTTAAATCCAATTTGCATAATAATTTGGACAGCAGTGTAATATACGTTCTCTCCAGTGTCTTGTCATTCACCCCATCCTCTCGTTTCCTGTTATCTTTCCCTGAGTGTTTAATTACCCACACCTGCCCGTGTTCATTATCCCTCGTTTGTCTCTCCCTATAAATACCCTCTTGTTTCTTTGTCTTGTGTTCGTGGATTACGTTGTATGTTTGGTTGTGGTTCCTGTGTATGGTGTGAAGTTCCTGTGTACTGCTGTGTTCCTGTTTGCTGTGAAAACCCCAGTCATGTTAGTAAGTTTTTTCAGTCTAGTTTATGTCTAATGTTGTTTATTTCAGTTTAGTGATAGTTAGTCTATGTCCTGTCATTACCCCCTTGTCTTGTTATACCCCACCGTGGGTCTTTGTTTTGTGTTTAATTGTAATAAATATCCTTTGTTGAGTTTACCCCTTCACTGCCTGCCTGCGCTTGGGTTCTTGCACGCCAGTCGTGACAGAATACACGAAGCACACCGAACCCAGGGCAGCATAGGAGTGACGAGGCGTTCAGGAGCCGCCAGGCTCACGTCCTTGTTCGGCTTTCCGCCAGAAGGGGGGATCCCCTGTGAAGACCTTCGCCATGGACTTCCTGTCCACGCGCGCGCACTCGGGTTCACGAGGCGGAGTTGAAGGTTATCTTCAACAGCTGCCTCGAGAACCCTTTCGAGCTGCGTTGAGATGCGCACGGTTGAGGCCCCTGGGCTTCGTAGGACCAGCTCAGATCGCGATGAATCGGAGGAGTCCAGGGGATGTCCTGGCGGGCTCTACGGGGCTGGCGCTATCCCGGAGGGAGGCCCTGCAGTCGGAGGTTGTGGGCATTCGCCCACGCCTCCCACACCCTCGGCAGCCTCCTCCACCGTCCACCTAGCCTGAGGAGAGCGGGAAGGAGGGAGTCGTTGGGGAACCACCTCCGAGGAGTCCCAGCCGGAGCCAGCCGTGCCGTTACCTCCTTCCATCACCCGACCACCAGCCGGGTGGCTAGGCGTAAGAAGAAGAGGCAACGGCTGGGCAGCGTGGTCTCCTACCCGGCCGGTGCAGCCGGCGTCCAGTCCGGTGCAGCCGGCTCCAGTCCGTGTGCAGCCGACGTCCAGTCCGGTGCAGCCCGGCGTCCAGTCCGGTGATCCAGCCGGCGTCCAGTCCGGTGATCCAGCCGGCGCCCAGTCCGGTGGTCCAGCCGGCGTCCAGTCCGGTGATCCAGCCGGCGTCCAGTCCGGTGATCCAGCCGGCGTCCAGTCCGGTGATCCAGCCGGCGTCAAGCCCGGTGATCCAGCCGGCGTCCAGTCCGGTGATCCAGCCGGCGTCCAGTCCGGTGATCCAGCCGGCGTCCAGTCCGGTGATCCAGCCGGCGTCCAGTCCGGTGATCCAGCCGGCGTCCAGTCCGGTGATCCAGCCGGCGTCCAGTCCGGTGATCCAGCCGGCGTCCAGTCCGGTGATCCAGCCGGCGTCCAGTCCGGTGATCCAGCCGGCGTCCAGTCCGGTGATCCAGCCGGCGTCCAGTCCGGTGATCCAGCCGGCGTCCAGTCCGGTGATCCAGCCGGCGTCCGGTCCGGTGATCCAGCCGGCGTCCGTCCGGTGATCCAGCCGGCGTCCAGTCCGAGTGATCCAGCCGGCGTCCAGTCCGGTGATCCAGCCGGCTCCAGTCCGGTGATCCAGCCGGCGTCCAGTCCGGTGATCCAGCCGGCGCTCCAGTCCGGTGATCCAGCCGGGTCCGTCCGGTGATCCAGCCGGCGTCCAGTCCGAGTGATCCAGCCGGCGTCCAGTCCGGTGATCCAGCCGGCGTCCAGTCCGGTGATCCAGCCGGCGTCCAGTCCGGTGATCCAGCCGGCATAGCCAGTCCAGCCGGCCTTCCAGCCGGCGTCAAGCCATGTCCAGCCGGCCTTCCAGCCGGCGTCAAGCCCTGTCCAGCCGCCTTCCAGCCGGCGTCAAGCCCTGTCGGGCTCCAGGCCGCTCAGCGTCCCTGGGAACTCCAGGGCCAAAGACTGTTCCCCCCAGGACTCCCCCTAAGTCCCCCAGGACTTCCCGCCCTCGAGCGCAGCCGGGGACTGGGACTTCTCCCCACCTCCCTTTTGGACTGCCACCCTATGGGTCCCTTGTTTGGCACCCACCCCCCTCCCATGTTTGTTGTTTTTGTTGTCTCACCCCAGTCCGTTGAATTGTTTTGTCTTGTCTGCCACTGATTTTGTTTTCCATGTTTTGTCTTGTCATGTCACTGTCTCAGTCTGCCCTGTCTCGTCCGTCTACCCCTTGGTGAGCACCTGGAGGTGCTCATTAAAGGGGGGGCTTCTGTCATGGCTCTGCTTCCTTAGTCATGTTTTTCTTGGTCCTGTAGCAGAGCCATGGCAAAGCTTTTGGTTATGTGTGGAGAGAAACATATTATTGTCCTTTTGACAATAATATACGTTCTCTCCAGTGTCTTGTCATTCACCCCATTCCTCTCGTTTCCTCGTTATCTTCCCTTGAGTGTTTAATTACCCACACCTGCCCCGTGTCATTATCCCTCGTTTGTCTCTCTCTATAAATACCCTCTTGTTTCTTTGTCTTGTGTTCGTGGATTACGTTTGTATGTGTTGGTGTGTGAAGTTCCTGTGTACTGCTGTGTGAAGTTCCTGTGTACTGCTGTGTTCCTGTTTGCTGTGAAAACCCCAGTCATGTTAGTAAGTTTTTTCAGTCTAGTTTATGTCTAATGTTGTTTATTTCAGTTTAGTGATAGTTAGTCTATGTCCTGTCATTACCCCACTTGTCTTGTTATACCCCACCGTGGGTCTTTGTTTTGTGTTTAATTGTAATAAATATCCTTTGTTGAGTTTACCCCTTCACTGCCTGCCTGCGCTTGGGTTCTTGCACGCCAGTCGTGACAGTCCTGACCTGAATCCTATTGAGATGCTGTGGCATGAGCTTAAAAAGGTGGTTCATGCTCGAAAACCCTCCAATGTGGCTGAATTACAACAAATCTGCAAAGATGAGTGGACCAAAATTACTCCACAGCGCTGTAACAGACTCATTGCAAGTTATCGCAAACGCTTGATTGCAGTTGTTGCTGCTAAGGGTGGACCAACCAGTTATTAGGTTTAGGGGGCAAAGACACTTTTTCACACAAGTCCATGTAGTTTGGGATTTTGTTTTCCCTTAATAATAAAAACCTTAATTTAAAAACTGCATGTTGTGTTTACTTGTGTTATCTTTGACTAATATTTAAATTTGTTTGATGATCTGAAACAGTGGCGGAGCTAGAGTTTTTTACATGGGGTTGCCAGGGGGTGGCCAAGGCTACTTCAGGGGGTCCATAGACCATGATAGAAAGTCAGTGTGCAACCCTAACCTGGCATCAAAGGAGAAATAATAATTTACTTAACCTGGTGTTTGTAACGTGATTGCGTTAAAAAATGTTTATTTTTTACATACTATGAATTGTCAGAGTCTCTATCTCGGAAAACATACACACTGCATACAGACTGGACACTAATGTCACTCTGTTGAATATAAAATCTGGGTCTTTAATAAGTGTTGAACATCCCAAACATTTTCAGACATAAAGCTTAAGCACCAAGGACAATGAGATAAACTGCATTACATAATTTCACATAGTTTTAAAAAAAACACGGCAAATAAACATCAATCAGAAATTGCAGAAATTGACTTGAAAAAATATATATATAATTCTGGTATATATTATAGGTATTTAAAACAACACAAGTCTACAGTTCTGGTGAGAACTTGCAAACCCTTTCACAAACTCATCCATGTTGAGGCTGTTTGCCCTCCTTGACTCAACACTAAGAATTCCAAGGTTACTTAACCTGTCATCCACCATTGTTGTCCTAAGATGAGTTTTAATCAGTTTTAAAGCTGAGAAGCTTCTCTCACATGAAGCACTGCTGACTGGTGTGACAACAGAAATCCTACAAAGCCTAAATAGCTCATGGAAAACCTCTTTATAAGGTTCAAGAAAGACAACAAATTCTAGGAGAGTAGATGGTCTGTGCCCTCCACTTTTCTCTCTCCTGTCAAGAAGTTGCTTAGTCTGATGAACCTCATGTTTGAGGTCCTCTAAATTTGACTCCAAGATCTGAGCAAAGGCAAACAAATGCTCCTCACTTAAGAATGTTGTACTCTTTGGGTTAAGAGACTGGATCCCTTGCATTATTTCACAATTCTTCTTTGAAAAGCGCCTCTGCATCTCAGCTGTAAGACTGTCAAGCACTTGATAAAAGATAGCTCTTTGGAAGCTCTCAACAAAACTTTGGTCACTATTTCTCTGTCCTACAGTGCTCATCAATGAATCATTAAATCTTATGCTTGTTTTAGGCTGTCTTTTACACATTGTTTGTATACACATTTTGCAGTGCTCTGCAATCTCTTCAACCTCTTTCCACAGTTCTCTAAGTAATCCTCACTTCTGTAGTCCTGTATTGTCAGGATCCTGTCCTTCCTGTCCTGAGTTTTCGTGCCTTGTGGACAGGGTCGTGACAGTACCATGTCTTGTGTGTATATGTTTCGTCTTGTGTGGAGACACGTCGCAGTTTGTCTTTCACATGTCCTCCTGTCTTTCGTTTAACTCCGCCCCCTTGTTTCTCCGTTAGTGTTTCATCTCCCTCACCTGTCCATTCATCTTCCCGCATGTCTCCCTTAGTGTTAAATCTTGTCACCTGTCCTTCACCGTCCCTGGATTATTATCCCTTGTTAGTGGTTCCCCTTAAATAGTCCTGTGCTTTCCCCAGTCTTTGTCGGTTCATTGTTTGCATCATTGACTACTCCTCCTTGGTTTTGTACTTTTTTCCCCATCGTGGGTTTTTATTTATGTCTTATTAAAGTCTTCTTTGTTTAACCCGTCAAGCTGCCTGCGTTTGGGTTCTGTCTCCATCATACCATGACATGTATTGTGTCTGTAAGGGCACCTACTAAATCCACAGCCCTTGCTAGGTCAAGAGAACTTGATTGGAGCATGTCAGAAAGACACTTTGCATCACCAAGAACCTTACAAAAGATAACCGAAAGCCCTATGAAATGTAAATCTATCTGAGACAGAATTCCCTTGGCCTCCACTGATCTATCGCTACTATTTTCAAGTGCTATATCCTGTAACATTCTCAGCACTGCTGGAAGCCTGTCTCTTAGATTACGGCATGCCATGTATCTGCATGCCCACCTTACATCTGTAAGTCTCTGTAGTTCCCTGGGCTGCTGCTGTGGATACAACTCTTTCTGAACTGCAAGCCACTGGAGATAAACATATGAGCCAGATACAAAGGAATAAAGCTTCTGCACGAGAGCAAAAAAGTTAACTGTCTCAGGCACTGATTTTATAGCATCGACAAGAACTAAATTTAAACAATGTGCATTACAGTGCACATAAAATGCAAATCTTTGGGAAATGCGTTTTTAATGCGTGCAGACACACCAGAATGCTTTCCGCTCATAACGGATGCACCGTCATAGCCCTGCCCCACAAGATTATTTTTGTAGTCCAGACCATGTTTTTCAAGGCAATCAAATATCATTTTTGTGAGAACTGCAGCATCTAAGCTTTGAGCTGACTGAAAGTGTAAAAAACTTTCGTAGATGGCCCCATTGTAATAGTACCTGAGGACTAAAGACAACTGTTCTTTTTTCTTTAAATCTTTAGTTTAATCTACAATTACACTAAAAACGTCACTTTCTTTTACTTCTCTTACTTCACTTTGTACCATTTCAGCCAAGACCTGTAGAATTTCATTCGGAATTTGGTGGCTTGTGTACTTACCATTGCTACATGCAGTCATCCTTTTTTCTATGAGAAGGTCAGGCTTTGCCATTTCATCTAAGATTGCCAAAAAATTAGCCTTGTTGTGAGAGTCATCAGACTCTCGATGACCTCTCTATGCTATATTTTGGGTGGTAGTTACAAGTACCACATCTGCAATGGTTTTTATGTAAGCACAGTTTTCTTCCACTTTCTTTTTACAATCTTCATCCATGACATCAAGCATTGATGAGTTGCTATCAACAGATCTTTTATACTCATTCCAAGTATACATGGCATTAATGTGATGCTCTGCTTTTGAATGGAGTTTAAACCCAGAATCTTTAAACAGAGCTTTTTTCCAGTTACAAAAGCCGGCCTGTGATGTAAATGCAGATTCAGATGTATTTGGCAAAGAAAAATGCCTACAGGCAAAACAATAATTTGAGTCTTGACTTAAAGAATATTCAAGCCATGAATTGTCCTTATACCAGGAGCTGTTAAAAGCTCTTTTCCTTGTATCATACTGAGTTCTGGGAAATGTTTTCAAATATGGCTGTACAGGACCCTCATCTCTGGATCTTGAGATATCTGAAATATATGTTAAAGGCGCAGTTCTTGAAAATCAGCGGCCACTAGCGTTGTATTATAGTTTTGCAACGAATCTCTGAGTCATTTGCCCACCCCTCCCTTTCGAATTACGACGGTGGCCGCAACAGTAAAAAAAGATGTCGTCTACTGAGACAGCGGATAGCAGTGATACAAGCAACGATGTTTCTTTGCAAAGGTAAAGCAATATATTAACGTAATTAATCATTTAACATGTATTCTATTGCGAAAGTTACTGTTACAATTCTATAATTAGATATATTTCTTGCGTGCTATCTAGTACACGCTGAGAGTAGTGAAGTAACTAAAGTTAGCTAATCGTAAATAGCAACGCTGTTCAAAGCGTTTGATCTGACAGCGATATAGGCAGTTAGGTGTAAGTTAGTAGACGTTTGTCTCCCCCTTTGTAAAGTCAGGAACAACTGGAGTACGTACCGTAGGGACGGAAATATATTATTATTCGGAGGTTATATGGCCATTTGTATAAAATGCTAACGTTACCGTTTCAACAAAACAGTTGTTTGGTAAACATTGAAAAAGTGTAAACATTGAAAATGTTGAATTATCTTTCCAGTCTAGCAGAAAACAGGCAACTTCGGCGTCGCCTTGAAAACATTTGTCTTTCAACAGTGCCTTCCATCTGGTAATAGATACACCGATGTTTATCCTGGATTTCTGCCGCCGTTTGTCTCTAATTCGTCTGGCAGCATCACGTTTGCGTTTCTTTGACGACGGAGATTCACACTCTGTCGGCGCTTGTGCACAATACGCATGGTCCTCCATTTTATCAAAACTTCTAAGACAGAAAAATCAGTTGCTTCAGCTAGACGACGACGACTCCTCCTCCTCTCCGTACTACGACTTACTACTTTGTGCGTCTTCAACTCAGTGATGACGCAAGCTGCGTCTAAAAACACACACGAAGACCAACATATACGAAACGCGCTCTGTAGAGCTGTTTGTCCGTTAGAGCTTACTTTACAAATCATTGCTGCTCAACATAACAAATTCCATGTAGTTAGGCCCGCTCCCTATGTAGATACAACTGGTTTATTCTAAGGTAATAAAAACATAACTTTTCATTACGTAAGGTTTTTATACACATCTAAAGACACAGTTTTGTATGTTATATTGCATTTCTGTTGATAGATCATACAAAACATCCCGCACTGTACCTTTAAACAACGTGTCATCTCTATGAAAAGGTATCATAAGTATTATAAATGTGTAAATAAACAATAACATATTAATGAGCGCTACTATGTAAATGAATACTAATTAGTTTTAAATATAGACTTGGCCTACCATTGGGTCCTTTTGGAACAGCATATCTGGTGCTTGATGTGGTTGGCTGAGGCTCTATGCCGCCATTTGGCAGCTCTGGCTTACTCTCCTGCTCAGAGTCAGAGCTCTCTGTGTCATCCCTCAATTCATCTACTAAAATAAAAAGTAACATTAGTGTATAATCACAATAAAAAGTAAAGCTTATTCTAACAAAATCATTTATTACAAGCTGAAGCTAAAGTCTGAACTGGACATGTGACTGACTGACTGTCTGCTGGATTATCAAACCTGTTGGTGGTTCTTGTGAAGCCTGACCACATTGACTCTGACTAGTCTCTAGTCCTGTGGTCATGCAAGGGTTGGAGTCTGTTTGCACCTGATCTGCCTGTTTTTACTTCTTTGAAAAGAAGTCTATTATCTCTCCCTTTCTCTCCATGTCTAATTGACCCTGTGCAAAAATATGACAGTTTATAGTTACATCTGAGCATTCAATACAGATTTTTTTTCAATTTTAATTTCAAATTCCATTATAACTATACCTTAAAATTAGGGATGCACCGATACCAGTATCGGGTATCGACCCGATACCAGGCTCATGTACTCGTACTCATACTTGTAATGACACACCGATACCAAAGACCGATACGTAACATGACATACATGGAGCCCTATGATTTCCGCAATGAGGAAAACGCGGACGGAATAGAGGAAACCAGGCATAAAAACAGAATTTGCTGTACAACACGGAATGACACGGAATCTGGCAAATGTATTATTTCCTAACAAGAAATTAGCGCTGAACCGCTAATGTAACAGCTAACGAAATATTCAGATACTGTTTAAATATGTATTCTGCTTGTTTTACGTTACCGTGTGTGAAAGAGTGGTGCGGTTGCGTATACTGAACGCATTGTGCTTGTGGAGCTTTCAGCGCCAGTGTTTCACTGCACGAGGACACGAACACATAACAAACACCATTTGCGGCGATCCATCAAAAATAAAAGTACGGTAAATTTAATCAAACGCTCTTTGCGGCGTCCCGTCAAAATAAAAGTCCGGTTGACTTGAACAAGTTATAATACACTCACATTTTACCACACCACCCCCCTTGAATTTTTTATAATTCAACCACATTGTATATCGTTTACTTTAGCAAACTGAAGTAAATGTGCTAGTAAAATTGTGCTACTTATCATAAAAAAATTGAACTTAATTTAAAAATAGTACTTCAATTTAAGTAGACCCCAAAAAAAATGTACCAGTAAGATACTGGTTTGTTAACATAATTGTACAATATACAGGCATCGGTTATAGGTATCAGTATCGGCGAGTACCCGAAAAAAAGTATCGGTACTTGTACTCTGTCTTAAAAAAATGGTATCGGTGCATCCCTACTCAAAATCAACTGAAGCATAAGTTACTAGATTAGTTACATGGCTGGCTGTACTATGCAGTAACTTAGCTAGCTGTATTTTCTTAGCCCTTTATGATATGCAAACAGGCTATCTGCAATTGAGGTAACATTAATCTTTTGAGTATCACGACCAGATGAATAGCTTACGAATTTCAAAGTTAGCTTAACATTTAAACACTGGTGGTAGCTGACTAGTTAGCCTACATTAAGTTAACAGGCAATAGTGTAACTTATTGGCACTGCAATGTTTATGTGTATATAACTAGCACAACAATGTAACGTTAAACATAATGTTTAGGCTAAACCGCGAACCGATCTCTCTTATCTGATTAACCCACTAACATTCATGTTAACTCATACAGCGACTTAACTTACAAAAGGATTTCTGACTTAAAACGTACCTTATATACGAACTTTCCTCATTCTTCTGTTACTCGCATCACTCTCGTCCTTGATTCATTTGAAAGCTGTGCGGCACCGGACGCTTTTTTCAACAAGTGGTGAAATGAGATGTCAATCAGCATTAAACTGCCCAATAAAATTTGAGGTGGCACTCGGGGTGGCCCAGGACACCCCTCTGGCTCCGCCTCTGATCTGAAACATTAAAGTGTGACAAACATGCAAAAAAATACGAAATCAGGAAGGGGACAAACACTTGTGTAAGTGTTATGAAGTGAAATGCATTTTTGATGGTTGTTTCTGTTCAGTCCGCTCGTTTTATTGTGTTAACAGCTGTCGTCAGTGTTTTTGTTTGGCAATGGCAGCAGGTATGTGTTAAAATATCAAATAGGAGACTGTATTGTGTCGATTGTGGCACTAAACAACACAACAAGATGATATTTTAAACTGCTTATGTAGCCGAATCTGTGCTGGTTTGTATTGACCGCTTCCAGTTTTTCCTTTGTTTTGCCTCCAGATAATGCCGTGACGTAAGCATTACGTCGGCCATAAAGCAGTCTATACTGATTCACGACCTCAGGAGCTAGGGAGCTGATTGAGACACAGGAAATGTTAAGTTTAAATTGCTAAGGGTGTGTAGTAATACACAGAATCATTAGGTGAAATGGTTAAAGCTGTGTTTTATCGTGAATAAAGCACAGTTATTGATCAATCAGAATCGAGGACTGGAACTAACTGTTCAACACGGTTTCATTTAGATTTGAATGAATGATTTCCAGTACATAGGTGAAAAAAAGTCTGCCTATATCAGTATCTGCATATCAGATATTGGCACAAATCCAATATTGCGGATCTCTAACATAATTAGGATTTTTTTAGCAAAGTACAAAGCATGTTTAAAAAAGGTGAAAGGTGGTGTTGTCAGGTCTGAGGCCCGCGCTTCAGGCGTTGTTCCCCTGAGCCACAGGAGGTGGTAGAATCCAACAAGCAGAGACTCAAGTAGGAAATAAGGATGTGTTTATTTCCAAATAAAAATAATAATAATCCTCAGGCAAAGAAAACTCCACAGTGAATGTCCACAAAAAAAACTAAAGTAATCCAAGTGAGAAAAGGCAATGTCCAAACCACAAAAGGGAGAAGGCAAAAAGGTCCTCAAAAAAAACAACAACATAAAAGGTCACAAGGCAGGGAGAAAAATCCAAGAGAGTTTGCTAGAGTTACCTGAAACATTCACAATAATCAAGCGAAGACTAATAATGTGTTCACACCAAACGCGAGCAATCGCGTTCCACGCTCTTTATTACTCGCGAGAAAAGTTCGTTATTTTCGCGTGAGTGAAGCGAAAACTCTTCGCGCGAATTCATAGCTCGAGTTGAAAATTTTCAACTTGCGCGGAAGAGCACCTCAAACGCTGCCCGATTCGCGGCAATCACGCCGCCCGATTCGCGTCAATCGCACCGCCTGCCAAGAGTTCGCGTCTTTGCATTGACTTTGTATCTAATTTACTCGCACCAAACGCTTAATTCGCGTTTGGTGAGAACACAGCATAAGAGTCACAGAGCCTCTTAAATAGGCAAACCTAAATAGGACACATGTGCTGGTAATCACTCTGATTACAGGTCTCAACAGCAGTTCGAGAGAGGACCCGGTAGTGACCTCTAGTGGCAAAACATAAAATCTAGCGCAGGATCCTGATAGCAGTTTTGTTCTGGCCCAAAGTTAACTTCCGGTCTGTGTTTGTTTATCGGTCTGGCTTTATATCAATATTTTATTGTATAATAATTGTATTTAATAAACAAGTTGTTTAATTTTATTGTATGTTATTTTATTAAATAAACAATTTGTTGAATGGGTTGTGTAACTTTGTCGCATTTAATTTTAGTCAAGTAACTGCTGTTCTAATTCCGGTAACCCCCAAAAAGATTAGCTGTACATGCTATATTAGTTATGCCAAATTTAAAGGGGTGCTGCAACGTTGTGTCATGCATTCTGACTTCTTTACAATGTTAAACGTGCTGTCTTCTCATGCTTAACATGGTCAACTTGTCAAAAAACGAGTTGGGCGCATTACGTAGTATTTCTGTGCTCGATATACTCCTCCAGTGATCGTAAAGGTTTCTGATTTTTTTTTCGAACATATAAAACAGTTTCGTAACAATTTTTCTTAGTCCCTTATTGGACAATTCTCCCGGAAAAGCACACGGCACGCCCACGCGGCAGCAAGGAGAGCAGGAGAAGGAGCATGTGCAGACGTCACTTTCACTTGTGTGCAGGAGAGAGAGAGAGAGCCCCAGCTAACAATTTTTGGTTCCCAGAACGTTCCCCTAACGTTAATTTTGGTAACCAGAACGTTCCCCTAACGTTAGTTTTTGGTTCCCAGAACGTTATTTTCTAAGGGTCGGTTTTGGTTCTCCAGGAAAGTTTTCTTTACATTAATAGACCGTTAGTTTCTGGTTCACATAACGTTCTGGGAACCAAAAACTAACATTAGGGGAACGTTACCGTAACATTATAGAAACCATGAAACTAATGTTTTATTTCCGTAAAGATAACCAAAAACAAACCTTAAAAAAAATTTCTGGGAACCAGAAATTAACGTTAGGGGAACGTTCACAGAACGTTAGCCTAAAATATTTTTCTCGGTCCGTTAATTTGGCCTCACTACACGTCAGTAATGAATACACCCATGCTGTGTTTTTATCCATCGCTTGTCTAATCTAATTAAAATAAGTAAAATACATCATCCCACACAATATGGAGGATGAAATCAATGCAATAGATTATTCTTTTAGCCTAATAATTCCCTTTTCATTACTGAAGTAGCCTAATTTTTGATTTAAACAGCACAGTATATCATTTCTAATAAAACCACACTGTGTGTAGGCCTACCTCAACATCAGACATTATAGATACTGAAATAAAATAACCAGTGACTTCAACACAATATTTAAAGCAGATTTTTATTGACAGAAGAATAAACACTTAATTATCTTCAGGCTAACAATATTCTTGTCTCACCACATAAGTATAGCACGGCTCCGTCTTTAGATATAACAATCAAAAGCCCTGAGTTTCAGTCCTTACATCATGGTCTGTTGATTTAGATGTGTCAAATCAATCGAAAATCACGAAAATATAAGTTTACTCTCAAATCTGTACGTTTTTAAATAAAAAATTAAAATAAATAAACCGCTAAACTAATGTGTTAGTGGGTGAGGTAAAACGAAATGACCGAAATGACGGGAGTGCGCGGCAGAGCAGAGTATGCACGTGCTCGAGCGCACACACATACAGTAACAGACAACCACACTAAAGAAATACACATGGATATATATAATTGTATTTTCATTTAGCTTAACTAGTTTATTATTTTCAGCCATTAAAGGGCACATTTATTAATTTCATTTGGTCAGTATTAACATGTGTTAATGTGATCTTATAATTTCTGTATTGCACATGTCACTGATGTTTACCAGTTTTTACTATTTTTACCATTAAAAAATAACCAAAAAAGAACCATCAGGGAACGTTTTTTTCTGGTTGCAAAATAATAACCAAAAAAGAACTATCAGGTAACGTTATTTACTGGTTGCAAAAATACCAAAAAGTAACCATCAGGGAACGTTATTTTCTGGTTATTTAAAAAAATAGCCTGCAACGTTCTGGGAACGTTATTTTCTGGTTGCAAGAACCAGAAAATGGTTCCCAAAAAATAACCAAAAGGGAACCAAAAACTAACGTTAGGGGAACGTTCTGTGTTTGCTGGGGCATACGTTCGCAAAGTTCAGGTGTTTGTTTGTTCACTGCATTTGGATATAAAGCTGGATTTGGAGATCGTTTGAAACTGATATATGGAGCCGTCTCAGCGTTAAAAGATGCCGGACATGAACCGCATGTGGTGAGTGAAACTGATGTCTGTGTTTTGTTAGCAATGGGTGCGCACGTGCTTTAGTTCAGCCTACCCCTCCCCCCCACACGCGCCGTATGCTTTCGGAAAAAATCGTACAGCTGTATCTATCTTTTATAAATGTGATCAAACTAAATACTCTTCGAAGATACGAAGTATGCAATACTACTCTATAGGTACTCAAGATTAATGTGAGATTGGCAGAAACCGCGTGTGTTAGGGCCGCTTTAAGTTTGGGCCACAAAAGTGTGCATTGTTTATGTTGTTGCTTTGAAACCGTCTATGAATTGTTTCCATAGTGACAACCAGAGGTGGACAGTAACGAAGTAAATTTACCTGAGTACTGTACTTAAGTACACTTTTTGAATATCTGTACTTTACTTGAGTATAATTTTTTCTGAGTACTTGTACTTTAACTTCACTACATTTGAAAGACAAATATCATACTTTTTACTCCACTACATTTATAAAAAAGGTCCAAAAGTAGAAAATGGTTTCTATGCAGCGAGGTTTTCCTGTGTGCGCAATTTATCTGGCTTGCGAACTGCCAGGACCTTTTACTGTTGCCAAGTATTTCAGTTTTTCTATGTTTGCTTTTTTCCGGCAAGCTTTGAATGGTCATTTGGTGTATGTGCACAAAGTATAAATATACATTTACAAAAAGCAATTCACGTGCGTAAAACAAAACTATTTTCTCATAAAGTACGTTTCGCAAACATACGACTGTGCACAAATATTTCAAAAGTTTAAAATGTACACGTTTATCGTGTTATGTGAATGTGCAAATCGTCACTCACGTGTGAATCGCCTTGGATGTGTGTGTTTTTTTTTAGACTCTCCTGGCAGCGCAACCCCTCCCACGTGGGTTGTCGTACTCTTTAGCCAATCAGATTCAACCTTACCATTCAACCAATCATAATCGTGGATAAAATGTCAGTTTTGCAAGGCTCATGTTGTCTCGAAAGATGGGTTAGCTCTGGACCCAGCTCACAGTCAGCGGGTGAGGGATTGGCCAACACCTCAGTTTCCCACAGAGGTAAGAGCATTTCTTGGGTTATGTAGTTATTATAGGCGTTTTGTTCAAAATTATGCCTTTAAAGCTCATCCCTTATACAGACTTACACACAAGGAGGTTCCCTTTGAATGGACTGATGACTGCGCAGCAGCATTTCGGCAGTTGAAAGATGCTTTGACATCACCTCATGTTATGGCATTTCCTAATTTCGAGAAGCCATTTGTGCTGAGTACAGATGCATCTAATGTCGCTATTGGTGCTGTTTTAGCTCAAATTCAGGATGGTAACGACCGTGTGGTGGAGTATGCTAGTCATGTACTGTCTCCTAGTGAGCGGAGATGGTCGACGTATGACAAAGAATTGTGGGCGATAATTTGGTCATTCAGGCATTTTCGTCATTACTTGACTAATTGCCTTTTTACCATAGTCACAGACCACAAACCTCTTGTTGGTCTTAGGAAGTTGAAGTTTGACATTGATCCCACAGGACGCAGAGGTCGATGGGCCATGGAATTGGATCCATTTGACTGGGTGATTGTACACAAAGATGGAAAGAGACACACAAATGCAGATGCTATGTCGAGAATTCCTGTAGTGCCACAGACAACACAGGAACCTCTGACAAAGGCGGTATGTACTCAAACAGATGACTTGAGTATCTTCTCTCAGATTCTGCTGGCAGTAGCTGCACAGATTGTCAGGTTATGGTACAGCCTCAGATTTGCTTAACTGAAGGTGATGTTGTCAGGAACAATGTGTCGGGGGTAAACCTATGGCATACTTCTTTGTGTACTGACGGAAAAGACATTTCCCTATACCAGAGAGAAGATCTTGAGCTCTCACAGGTGTATGATTGGGTGCAGAATCAGGAGAGGCCTAGTCTTAGACGTGTACATGGGAAGATGAGACATTTATGGTGGCAGTTTCCCCGGTTAGGGTTGAATGGTGGCGTGCTCTGTCGTAAAGCTCGTCTTGCCCCAGGTAAACCTGAAGTTTATCAAGTGATTATTCCTGATGCTCTCATTTCGGACACTTTGCACTATTTACATGGTGATCCATGTTCGGGACACTATAGTGCTGAGCGCACACTCAAAAGAGCTCAGAGTTTGTGTTTTTGGCCAGGAATGAGAAAGGCTATTGAGGAATACTGTGAGTCATGTGTTGCTTGTGAATCCAGGAGAAATCCTGTTCCTCAACGTCGGGCACCTCCCTTTTATTCTTAGAAAAATGAATATGTTTATGTATGTGGGGGGGTCTACAAGACACTTGTGCCCAGGGGCCCCTGAATTCTTAATCCGGGCCTGATCCTGTAGTTTGGGTGTCTTAGAATGTCTTTTGATGTGCAATTATGAAATAAAAAAACTTCCAATCAAACTTTCTAAATTTTTATTTTTGCACTTGCTACCTTTAGGCTTATTTATAAACACAACTTTACGCCCCAACGTTTTCTTATCTGGACATTTCACATTCATAAATGCAAGTTTACAAAGGGCAAACCTATTTTTGTAGTGCTTGAAAAAGAGATTCAAATGTAGATGTGATGTCAACATCTAAAAATAGTAAACCCATTAAAACGGTTACTATTAGCTCCTTTTACAAAACTGCATATCCTATGGATATGTAAAATATGTGTAATTTAGTTGTACACTGATGAGTGTGAGCTTGTTTAAGATTTTAAATAAGAGAATCTGTCAAGATTCTCCTTATGTGTGTGCTGCAACCAGAATTTTTAATCTTTCCGGATTTTAAAACTCCTGTAGTCTGAGCCAGGTTTAAGATTTTAAATAAGAGAATCTGTTAAGATTCTCCTTATGTGTGTGCTGACAACCAGAATTTGAAATCTGTCAGGATTTTAAAACTCCTGTAGTCTGAGCCAGGCTAAGAGGCGAAGGACCGAAAGAGCAGACGAGTGAAGCGCTCAATCTTGCAACTGTAAATAAATATGCAGAATACAAGAATTTCCCCTGCTAAGGTACAAAACAGCAAAGATAACGAAATGTGTTGCAAGTATTGTATGCATGTGAAGCTAATGCAGGAAACACG
Organism: Triplophysa rosa; assembly: GCF_024868665.1. Lineage (NCBI taxonomy): Eukaryota > Metazoa > Chordata > Actinopteri > Cypriniformes > Nemacheilidae > Triplophysa > Triplophysa rosa. The sequence goes on from NC_079904.1 coordinate 20,665,108, forward strand.
TGTTTAAACTTTAAGCACTGAACTATTGTATAAAGATCTCTAACAATACTGCAAAGCATACAAAACGTTATACATCACGCTAAATACTATTTATTTGTGAGTCGCTATTGATAGAAGCCAAACGTGTATCAATGCAGCTTTCATGAAGAATAATCACTAAAAGCCTTCAGGTCTCGCGGGTTGTTTGAGATATGCGCGCGCCCAGAGAGTCAGAGCACAAAATACTAAACGGAGTTCTCTTTCACGCCTTCTTACTCTGAAACGGACATATTAACACAATATAACCTAAAAATTCCCATATTAACAAGAAACCTTGTAAAGGTATTCAGTTTGTTTCATGACCAAACAGTTGGGAAACAAAACACGTGTTCCAGTATATTGCGCGAGCTCTTACAGGGGCAGACAGCATAATAAAGATATCAAATCAGAATCAGAATCAGAAGAGCTTTATTGCCAAGTGTGCTTGCACACACAAGGAATTTTCTTTGGTGTTGGAAGCTTCTAGTACAGACATTCAACACAATGACAATACAATATAATACGATTTACAGTCTAAAAGATTCTAAATTGTGCATATATAAAATAAAGACTATTTTACAGAAAATGGGGGATAATAACATATAAGAGACATTGTACAGGGTAGTATATAGTAGAATAAACAATTGTATGTACACTTGTGCAAATGGATAATTTAGTAAGTAGAGGTAGTGTTATATGCATGTATACATAAGATGTAGATATAATAAGGCACTATAGTGCACACTATAGGAGTAGTGGAAGTGGAATATTGCTCTTAAGGAGCAGTTATCTGTTTAGGAGGGAGATTGCCTGGGGGAAGAAGCTGCTTCTGTGTCTGGAAGTCCTGGTGTTTGGTGCTCTAAAGCGCCGGCCAGAGGGCAGCAGATCAAAGAGTTTGTGTGCTGGGTGTGTGGAGTCAATGATGATTTTTCTTGCCCTGTTTTTCACTCTGGAATCGTACAGGTCCTGAAGTGTGGGCAGAGGAGCACCAATAATTTTCTCAGCACTACGAACTGTCCGTTGTAGTCTTCGTAGGTCTGATTTGGTGGCCGAGCCATACCAAACAGTAATTGAAGTGCACAGAACAGATTCGATGACCACTGAGTAGAACTGGGTCAGTAGCTCCTGTGGTAGGTTGAACTTCCTCAATTGACGGAGGAAGTATAACCTCTGCTGGGCCTTCTTTACAATGGAGTCTATGTGGGACTCCCACTTCAGGTCCTGAGAGATGGTGGAGCCCAGGAACCTGAATGACTCCACAGTATCCACAGTGCTGTCCAGGATGGTGAGGGGAGGAAGTGATGGAGGGTTCCTTCTGAAATCCACTATCATCTCCACTGTCTTGAATGCATTCAGCTCTAGGTTGTTTTGACTACACCAGGCAGCCAGCTGAGCAACCTCCTTTCTGTAGGCAGATTCATCACCGTCTTGAATAAGGCCAATGACTGTGGTGTCATCTGCAAACTTCAGGAGTTTGACAGAAGGGTCTGTAGAGGTGCATTCGTTTGTGTAGAGTGAATATAGCAGTGGAGAAAGAACACATCCTTGAGGAGCTCCGGTGCTGATGGTACATGTGCTGGATTTAAATTTCCCAACCTCACTAGCTGCTGCCTGTTCGACAGGAAGTTAATAATCCACTGACAGGTAGAGGTTGGCACAGAGGCTGGGTAAAGCTTGGGCAGGAGGAGGTCTGGGATTATGGTGTTGAAGGCCGAGCTGAAGTCTACAAACAGGATCCTGACGTAAGTCCCTGGTCTGTCTAGGTGTTGTAGGATGTAATGCAGTCCCATGTTTACTGCATCGTCCACAGACCTGTTTGCTCGGTAAGCAAACTGGAGGGGATCAAGAAGTGGTCTGGTGATGTCCTTCAGGTGGGCCAGTACAAGTCTCTCAAATGACTTCATGACCACAGATGTTAAAGCAACAGGCCTGTAGTCATTAAGTCCAGATATTTTGGGTTTCTTCTGTACAGGGATGATGGTGGAGCGTTTGAAGCATGAAGGGACTTCACATTGCTCCAAAGATCTGTTAAAAATATTAGTGAAGATGGGCGACAGCTGCTCCGCACAGACTTTCAGGCAGGAGGGTGAGACATTGTCTGGGCCTGGTGCTTTTCTGATCTTTTGTTTGCGGAAAAGCTGGCAAACATCCTCTTCGCAGATCTTAAGTGCAGGTTGAGTGTCAAGAGGAGGTGTTAATGGTATAGCAGAGATAGGGTCAGGGTGGGTGTGAAGGGTGAGACTCTGCATTTCAAAACGACAATAGAAGTCGTTCAGGTCGTCAGCCAGTCGTTGATTACCCACAGACTGAGGGGATGATGGCTTGTAGTTGGTAATGTCTTTCAGGCCTTTCCACACTGATGCAGGGTCGTTAGCTGAAAACTGGTTCTTCAGCTTTTCAGAGTAGCTTCTCTTAGCTGCTCTTATCTCCTTAGTCAGTGTGTTTTTGGCCTGATTATACAAGACTTTATCCCCACTTCTGTAAGCATCTTCTTTGGCCTGACGAAGCTGTCTCAGTTTCATTGTAAACCATGGTTTGTCATTGTTGTATGTTAAATGAGTCCTGGTGGGAATACACATGTCCTCACAGAAGCTGATGTAAAATGTCACTGTGTCAGTTAACTCATCCAGATCAGCGGCTGCAGCTTCAAAGACACTCCAATCCATGCAGTCGAAACAGGCTTGTAAGGCTACGCAGAAGCGAGTTTTCGACTGCATGGATTGGAGTGTCTTTGAAGCTGCAGCCACTGATTGGATGAGTTAACTGACACAGTGACATCCTACATTCAGCTCTGTGGAGACATGTGGATCCCACCAGGACTCGCAACAACAACCAAGTACAAACAGACAATAAACGAACCAGCCCCACCAAAAAAACAACGAAACAACAAAGAAGCTAAAAAAAAAAAAAAAATAAAAAAGAGAAAAAAAAAAAAAAAAAAATAAAAAACAAAGTAAAAAAGAAAAAAGCACCGCTCTGTTCCGGCTGCTCCACTCTTTCTGCTGTTCTTGCTACAGGCTTGGGCAGATGTAAGCTTCTGTCTGTAGGTCCGGGAAAGAGAAGATGAACCAGGCAATATCTGTTATATAATGTTCATCAAACAACAAACGAGACGGACCCAAAAACACTCACTTGATATTAAAGGAATTGTACAAAAAAATGTGAGGTGTGGAAATATTTCGGGTTCCAAAAAAATGCAGAGGGAATGCTGGTTGAAGATGGTTTCCCTTTGTGTAAGACATGTGGGCGGAGAGTGGCAACGAAACATGGGAACACGTCTAACATGTTTGCTCATCTCCGTGACAACCATCCGATTCAATTCAGGGATATAAATGTAAGTTTATGAAACTTTGTCTCATTTCTGTGTCAAATACAACAAAAACTAGTTGAATGACAAGATGCCAAAGTAACACAAACTTCATTTGCATGTAGCTTGTTTCAGCGTAGTTTAAGATTTGGCTAGAGCTCCACTAGGCGAACATTAGCTATGTTAAAGTTTGCGTCATTTATTTTAACAACTAAAGTACAATAATCAGCTAAAAGTAAGCAGAGTAATTAAAATTTGACAGTGTGGCAGAATAATTATTTTAATTATACGTTGATGGAACGCAATAAAGTCATACACTGTCACAAAGTGCGAGTGAATTTGCTGTTTATAAATGTTTAGCTTGCTATAATAGTTAACACACTGGCTTGGCTTGTTATTCAAACAACAACAATAATAATAATAATAATAATATGAATTGTAGTACTAGCGTTGTACAGACATAAGTATATTTAAAAGCAGTTAACAAAAGTTGTTCTTTTGCAGTTTGCACTTTATTCTGTTTGAATAAACTCACTTTATACATCATTACTGTGTGTTGTTTTATTTATATTTATTTGTATTTAAATGTTTGAGGCTCTCTTTATTATTTAAAATAAAGTTGTTATCAAGAGGAAAACACTGAAGTTGGTTTATATTTTCAACCTGCATTTCTCATAGAATTGAATACTGCAATAATACCGTNGCAGACTTTGTCAATGATTATACTATAAGAGTAATTTGTCCATTTGTTCAACTTTATTTGTGTAACAAGCACTTCGCGACTCACGTTCTTATGTAAGCGTGTAATGGTAAACGGCATTAACGAATATTAGTTATACTGTGTATACTGAGTCTGTGTAAGTAAACATTTTGCAATGTATGTAAAAGCACTCTGGATTTTCTAATAACTTAGGCTAAAAATCGGTAAATTAAGGCAGTTAGACCTGATCAACATTATATCAATTTAAAATTCATTATTGGCGAAGATCGACACACCAAATAGGCCTACATGTAAAAAAAACTCTTACCTTTTTAAGATTTTAAAGACAACCGTGAGGGTATTCTAACTTAACCTATATCTTATATTCACAACAATAAAGCCGTTCTCATTTACATCTTTTCAGTTTCTATAAAAAGCGGCGATTTTGGCTATATTCTTTCACACAGCCTCTGTCATGGTAACCATGTGCATATTTACAGACGAAATGGGTTCATGTTTACACATTCAAACAGTGGATAACAGTGACAGGTTGTTGGAAATGCTGTTTTGTACTCATTTCATTCAGGAGTCACCTGTGGAATGTGCTGCTTCTTCCTGCCGCTCATTGAGACGATCCCTGCGCGGGGAAAGAGAGACCTTGCGCTCGCGGGGGACATTTTCCCACTGAAAGCTAAAGTTTATCGGAAAGTCGCTTGATTTATCGCATTGTGCTTCTGAACAAAAGCTGCTAAAGGGCTTGTAAAAGTTACTAAATCAAGAGACAGACTTGCGTACGTTAGAAACACGGTTTTGTGTGCGCATTTGCGTGTGTGCGGCCAGAGAGGCACACGGCAGAATGAATATAGCGAAAACATTTTCTCCCCCTTTCTTGGGCCCCAAGCACGCATGGGCCCCTGGGCCTGTGCCCATAATGCCCATTGGATAATCCGGCCCTGTACAGGATAATATTAAGATTATCATACCAGAGGACGCCTCTTACGTCATCTCACCGGGAAACAGAAGTAAACAAAGGGACATCGCAAAGTTCATTTCACGTGATCTCACCTGGCAACGGTTGTGTAACGTCTCTGTCGCTCTCTGAATGATTCTCTGTCTGTCTGTCCAAAGCCGCGGGAACGTATTTTGAGCAGGGGGTGCTATAATGCTTTTTGCTAGGGCTGAAGTTATGACTGTGTTTTGGGCGAGCCGCTTAAGTTTAATGTTAATAAATAACGGAAGAAAAAAAGGTCTCTGCCGAGAATAAAGATGAATGCCAATGTGATTATAAGATACAGCATAAAAACAAACACATAAACGCATGTTATCTGTATGCCTATAGCCAAATAACAATCTGTTGAACGAAACTACAAGCTGCGCGTTAGCAGTTAACTTACCCGGTACATTTAAAACCGACGCGACTTCTCCCCAGCTCTTTTCCTTATCTGTGCGGTTGTGGTATGTTTTGGAGGATACATTATATAGACAATCATGTTGTTCCTCCATCTCCGCTGTCCAACGTACCCTTGCAGGAGCTTTCGCGGTCGACATTTTTAAAGGTCTGTCAGTCACCTCCGTCACCTTGCAGATGTGCCTCTCATTGGCTGTTGCGAAAGTACCAACGTCATCACCCCGATTTAAAATCCTAAATATCAAACATGTTTGATATGATCGGGGCGGCCCCGATTTCTCTCGGAGCAGATCGGGAGGTGTAAGATTCGATCTGTGAACGCCTCACATTACGTGATAATCTGGGCCGAATCTCGGACCCGATCGAGGTTCTGGACCCGATTTTTTCAAAGATTCTCGGGAGGGGAAATCGGGGTAAATTCTGGCCGAGAATCCTGTAATCTGAGCCAGGCTTAAGTCATTTACCCCGATTCCCCTCCCGAGAATCTTTGAAAAAATCGGGTCCAGAACCTCGATCGGGTCCGAGATTCGGCCCAGATTATCACGTAATGTGAGGCGTTCACAGATCGAATCTTACACCTCCCGATCTGCTCCGAGAGAGATCGGGGCCGCCCCGATCATATCAAACATGTTTGATATTTAGGATTTTAAATCGGGGTGATGACGTTGGTACTTTCGCAACAGCCAATGAGAGGCACATCTGCAAGGTGACTGACAGACCTTTAAAAATGTCGACCGCGAAAGCTCCTGCAAGGGTACGTTGGACAGCGGAGATGGAAGAACAACTTGTGGCAACAGCATGATTGTCTATATAATGTATCCTCCAAAACATACCACAACCGCACAGATAAGGAAAAGAGCTGGGGAGAAGTCGCGTCGGTTTTAAATGTACCGGGTAAGTTAACTGCTAACGCGCAGCTTGTAGTTTCGTTCAACAGATTGTTATTTGGCTATAGGCATACAGATAACATGCGTTTATGTGTTTGTTTTTATGCTGTATCTTATAATCACATTGGCATTCATCTTTATTCTCGGCAGCAACTATTTTTTTTCTTCCGTTATTTATTAACATTAAACTTAAGCGGCTCGCCCAAAGCACAGTCATAACTTCAGCCCTAGCAAAAAGCATTATAGCACCCCCTGCTCAAAATACGTTCCCGCGGCTTTGGACAGACAGACAGAGAATCATTCAGAGAGCGACAAAGACGTTACACAACCGTTGCCAGGTGAGATCACGTGAAATTAACTTTGCGATGTCCCTTTGTTTACTTCTGTTTCCCGGTGAGATGACGTAAGAGGCGTCCTCTGGTATGATAATCTTAATATTATCCTGTAGTTTGGGTGTCTTAGAATGTCTTTTGATGTGCAATTATGAAATAAAAAAACTTCCAATCAAACTTTCTAAATTTTTATTTTTGCACTTGCTACCTTTAGGCTTATTTATAAACACAACTTTACGCCCCAACGTTTTCTTATCTGGACATTTCACATTCATAAATGCAAGTTTACAAAGGGCAAACCTATTTTTGTAGTGCTTGAAAAAGAGATTCAAATGTAGATGTGATGTCAACATCTAAAAATAGTAAACCCATTAAAACGGTTACTATTAGCTCCTTTTACAAAACTGCATATCCTATGGATATGTAAAATATGTGTAATTTAGTTGTACACTGATGAGTGTGAGCTTGTTTAAGATTTTAAATAAGAGAATCTGTCAAGATTCTCCTTATGTGTGTGCTGCAACCAGAATTTTTAATCTTTCCGAATTTTAAAACTCCTGTAGTCTGAGCCAGGTTTAAGATTTTAAATAAGAGAATCTGTTAAGATTCTCCTTATGTGTGTGCTGCAGCCAGAATTTGAAATCTGTCAGGATTTTAAAACTCCTGTAGTCTGAGCCAGGCTTTACCCGTAACCCGCGAATTACGTCTTTGGGGGCGGGGCACTGATAGATAATGAATGGTTGAAGGAGGGGAGACGAAAATGAGTGACTGAATGCGCAGCTTGCGCAATATAACATTTCTGCGCATTAAATTTATAATACGCAAAAATTATATATTGATCAGTTTGACAGTCGCACCGGTGCGACCATTAAGAAAAACTTGTCGCACTGGCAGGAAAATTTGTCGCAAAATGAGACCATTTAGTCGCAGTCTAGCGTGTCAGAGCATTGGTTATGATTTTCGGACGGATCAGGCCTTAACTTAACATTCTTAACGAAAAAGTTGTCAATCGTTCTTTTCATCTTCTCTCATCATCCGCGGCTACATCCACTCTGTTTATCTGACGGGCCTAGGCTACTCACCTCTCTGTCCGACTGCAGCACAGCATTTTCACACATACAGGAATATCTCGACCACGGCCAATCAGAGGGGGGTCCGCCCTTCACTATATCTGATTGGTTTAGATCACGATATGGGCCTAATGTGTCTGTTGTTGAACCACAGGGAGACTTTCGCAGAGACTTTTTTTCCCTCAAACGGCTGGTCGCACGTGCGACCTCAGATTTGTTTTAGTCGCACCATTGAGAAATTAGGTCGCATTTGGTCGCACTCTATAGCCCTGCAGCCCATACTATGCCTCTTCCTCGAGTCAATGGATGAAACATCGCTCTCTTCGTCTGAAATGTCATCCTCTGATTGATCACTGTCACGCCGAGTACATTCTTCAACAACTTCGTCAAGTGTAAACTTTGTTTTTATCATTCTTTTTGCCATTTTTCACCTGTATAATCTCTCAACGCTAACTTTCACTTGTAAACTCTCCAACGCTCTCTTTACGCATGGACGCACGTGTCACTACAGTAATTTGCGCACAGACTTTTTTGCACGATAGATTGAATCTTCCCACTAAAGCTGCATATTAATCTTTTCAGAAGCTCATTGGCTATCATACAAGACAGTCATGTGCAAATTCTGATGCGATTAGATCGATCTGTTGTCCATCAAATTGAGGGCAGTGTCATTGGTCATCCAGGGCGCTCCTTGGCTATTGATGCCTAATGCCTTTTGATTCACCTATTGGTTCAAATGAGGTGTCAATTCAAAGTGCAGGGGTCAGCGGCCATTTTGACATCAACAAATCCTTATTGTTTACAATAGAAAAGAAGCTACACCGCAGAACACATTGAAGATTTGATTGCTCTTTCGGCTAACTTGAAACGACACTACCATATTCCATGGATGTGTATGGATATATAAATATTTTTTGGGATAAATATTTCATTGAATTAGATCGACTGGAGCCTTTACAGTGTAACAACACCGTTTTTGTTGAAATTTTATGAATCAGTGGACTATCAGGAGGCTTCATAGGTGAGTTCCGTCAGTTTAGTCGTTGTTCATTTGATTGTTGGTGGTCTGACAAAGACACTGATTGTACCTTCTGTGTTGATCGTTCCCCTAAATGGTTTACATTATTTGAATCACAAGAATCTCAGCTTTCCAAAGATACGTGACATGTTTAGCTTTTTGTTTCGTGAGTTTTTTTAATGTCACAAAGTTAACCCATAAACATGCAGTGTACCGCCAGTGGTACAGTGGATTTCAAAGGGGTTAAAGGATCAGTTGGCTAAAGTTATTTTTCACAGGGAAGGTGAATGGGATCAGTATTTACCTGCAGTGGTACTATCCTTTAATGCTACTCCTCATTCTAGCACTGGTTATTCGCCATTTTTCCTAGTTCACGGTCGAGAGCCTCGCTTGCCTGTGCATGTTCACATTGATTCTCCTGTAGGTGATACCATGGAGACTCCACAAACCTATGGTAATGCTTTAGCCGGTCGTATGGAAACTGTGTTCCAAGAAGTATTCCTCAATGGGGTTGATCAGAGTCTTAGGCGTGAGTATTATTTCAACAGGCATACTAAGTTTCAGCCTTTTAAAGTTGGAGATCGGGTGCCTACCACACAAAGAAAGAAATTAGACCCAAAATGGAAAGGACCTTATCAGGTTATTTCTGTGGATATGGATGGTATCATTTACACAGTGTTGGATCAGAGTAGGGTTAATGCAGAGCCCAAAGTTGTGCATTATGATCGCTTAAAACCCTATAGGTCAAGTTGGAAGGCACTAGTTCGCTCCTCTATAGGTGCAGGTCAGGGTGTTGATGAAGGGGGTCGAAGGGCACAACCAGCGTTCACTGCCTTGTCAGGGTCTCTTCCTTTCATGTCAAAAGAGCTTGAGGTTCAGGAGAACAGGGACCAGGTCATACCCACTGTTCCTCATATGCGTAGGCCTTCAGGCCATATGCCTGAGGTTCTTCGGTCAGTACAACAGCCACTCCCAGTGCTTGAAAGAGCAACTTCTGCAGTGCGGGAGCACTGTCTTTCAGATGGTGTGGTAACCCGCTCAGGGCGTGTTATTAAACGGCCTAGAAAGTTTTCATGTTCAGGTTGGCATTGATATTTGATAATGTAATTGACTTATTGATTGAATTTCATTGCAATGTGTTGGTTTTCTCAAGGAGATTTAGTTCGGTATACAGGAAATGAGGACATTTCTTTTTCTAAGGGGTGAAAAATGTGATATGTATTGGGGACATTTATTGTGAAATTTGGGTTGAGTTGAATTGAGCTGACGTGCATACGCGAGGGGAGGGGCGAGTGGTGCGTAGAGATGCAGTGCACCATGGAAGACGTCTCGGCTAATAAAGTAAGCTAAAAGTTCATGTTGTCGCTCGTGATTGTCTGCCTTATCTTTTTCGAACCCTTCCGAAGAGTGTTTCCTTCTATCCACACAACAACCCCTCTTACACTAGCTATAGTTCATGTTTGTAGTTAAATTATGGTAATACAAATGGTAATAAATCCAACAAACACATGGCTTCTACACTTTACTATTTACAAGAACCTTACTACTTACTGGTAAATTGCTGCTAAAACTGGTAAAGGGAATATACAAAATAAAAGAACATATAGGCCATAAATACATATAGGCCTAGGGGGCTAATGAGGATAATTAGGCTAAATGATCATACAGGATTATATCTAAACAAAACATATATGTGCTAAACATATGAAGCTCTTAAAGGAGTTGCTCACTGCAAAATTTGCCCCCATTGATTTAGGAATAAAAATGACTATGGAAAGTAATAGGGGGCAAATTTTGAAGTGAACTACTCCTTTAATACAACTGATACTGTGAGCTACTCTGTGTATTCAGTAGGTTGCTTCAGAGGCACAAGGTATACGACAATAAAACAATGCACAACTGACATAAAGGAAATTTACTTTTAATACTTGAGTACTTTTAAAAGCACGTACTTCTGTACTTTTACTTAAGAATCTGTCTTTACAACTTTTACTTGTAGTGGAGTAATATTTGACCAGTAGTATCTGTACTTTCACTCAAGTAAGGAAGTTGTGTACTTCGTCCACCTCTGGCGACAACTATTAAACTATATATTTATGTTTTATGGAGACACTCTACAAAATATAAGAAAAAAATTATATTTTTCACCATAAAGAGTGCAAGATGCAGTAAATAACATTTAATAATCAGTAAAAAATGAACTGGTGAAATTTGTCATTCCAGTGACTTCAACAGTCTCAGCAAAGTTGTTTTCTGTGTTTGATGCATGTAAATAATTTGCCCCTGAAAAAGTAACTTTCCACAATCATTGCATATACACATGCCAACCAACTTGTCCATTCTACATAAAACAGCCAACTTGTTGGTGTTTGTTGGTATTAGCCTTAACTTTTAAGAAATCAGAAGCTACACGCTGCAACAAAATAGTTGCCAGCTAAAACATATTGATCATCACATCCGAAGGCAGTTTCAACAACAAGTGTTAATAATATTGCCTGGTACAATACATTAGCATTAATTCCATACTATTTCTTTAACATATTAAGGTCTTAAAAGAAACTGAAATACAAAGTTTTATAAATGAAGGGGAAACTTGTACAATTCATTTAACCTAGGGGAGGAATAAACCCTTACACCATGTCTACACCGAATGCGGCGCGATTGCGACTTGACAAGAGACAATAGAACGCATTAGAACCCATTATCATTTAAAATTTTGTCCACACCGGACATGGCGCGGTGCGGCAATGCCATTAGAACAAGCTGTGTGTCGCGTCGCGTCCGGTGTAGACACGGTTTCAAACTAATAGTTCATCCAAAAATGAAAATTCTGTCATCATTTACTCACCCTCTTGTCATTTCACACCTGCATTACTTTCTTCTGCAGAACACAAAAGATATTTAGAAAAAAATTGGTAACTGAACAACGGCAGTGCCTATTGGTTTTGTTTCTATACAATTGAAGTGAATGGGTTCCGACATTGTTCTGTTAATCTTCAAAATATCTTTTGTGTTTGTAAATAACTACAGAATTTTTAATATTTGGACAACCTGTCACTTTAAACAGTGCATTTTACATACAGGCCCAGTTTCACAGACAAGGCTTAGGGCTAGTCCCAGACAAAAATGAATGTGTGACCCGTGTTAACTGAATATAACTTGCCCAGAAATGTCTTAAAATATATCTGTGCAATTGTTTTGTTTCGAGATGCACACAGTAATGTTTTCTTCTAAGGCATTTTTATAAAAGTGACATAAATATCTATATTCAATAAATGCATAGTCCTGGTTTAAGCTAAACTGTGTCTGTGAAACCGGGCCACAAGGTTTTAAAATACATTTTTACATTTACATAGTTTAGCGGTTTAAATATATTTTACATCAGAATCTGCACAGTTATCACAGCAAAAAATATATATGCACTTGTTTATGCTTAAAATACACTTGCTTTTTCTTTTCTTTTTACAGTAAAATTTTTTTATTTTTGAAATCTGTAATTAGTAAAATGAGTAAAATAGTAAATAAAGCTTTATACAGTAAAATCGCCAGTGTTAAAAAAGGTCAAATTAACACGCACAGTGTATATATAATCAAAGTGTGGATTATATAAACACTGTGAGTGTTAATTTGACCTTTTTTAACACTGGCGATTTTGCTGTGTATCAGATTGATCTGATAATATAGTTTCAAAGCTTCAAATCTCAGTTCAGTCTCTAGGTCTACTGTAGGTCAGCTGTCATTCGGAGATGAAGTGTGACTCATTATTTAATCTGCTTAAAGCAGGTTAATCAGGCTGCACTTCTAGTTTCCATATGTGACTCTTCAATAGTATCTGCACAATACATTCCTTACATTCATCTGTAATTATATGATCACAGTTTCACAGCATTAGCATGAAGTGCACTTTAAACAGTTAAGCAAACTTATATTAGGTCAAAAATTAAAAGAAACAATTCGGAATACATATTCGATTTAACTAATGTAGTTTACATGCTGGAACATAATTATTGTTCCATAAAACAACTTTATGGTTTAGTTTATATTTCAATTAAAACATTTCAAGTGTGATTCTTTTAGTAGCGGTTTGCGTCATCGTAAGAGCTGATATCTGCTTCAAAAAAGTCCTCCAGTTTCCATTGCAGTGTTTCAAAGGTGGGTCTGTCCGCTGGGACCTCCTTCCAGCAATCGGACATGATCTCATACAAATATTTTTGGCAGTTAGGGGGGCATGACATCCTGTAGCCAGTGGTCAATTTTTTTACCACCTGATAGTTTGTCAGAGCTGATGATAAAATAGTAAAAATCAACGTTAGTGTGCGAAAGTGGCTATAGTTTTTTCAAATTGTTCTCATGGTGACATTTTTATTTTTCTAAATATCTAACAGCTATTATTGGACAAATCTTCCTGAGGTAAAATTAAAGGGATAGTTTACCTAAAAAAATAAAAATTTTGCCACCATTTACTCTCGTAATTTCAAACCAGTACGACTTTCCAACTTTGCAGAATACGAGAACATCTTGAAGAGTGTTGGTAACCGAACAACAGCAGTACCTAGTCACTTCTATTGTGTGGAACAAAACCAATGCAAGTCAATCGGTACTGTCTTTGTTCGGTTACCAACATTCTTCAAAATATCTTCTTTTGTGTTCTGCAGAAGAAAGAAAGTCGTACAGGTTTAAAATGACAAGAGTAAACAGCATTTTTTTTTTAGGTGAACTATCCCTTTAACATTACATGATATGTTTCATGACATATGCATGTCGCTTCACAGACTTATTTTACATGCTGATAAATGCTTACATGCTATGTTAGTACATTTTAATTATACTACAGTTAGTGTTTCAATCGTTTAAATATGACTTTAGCAGTCATAGTCAATTCACTTTTTTCAGAAATAAAAAAATATCATTCCTAAAACATCAATGACATACTTGGGTAAGGCATTTGTCCAAATGTGAAAATTTCATACAGCAAAATCCCAAAAGACCAGACATCAGATTTAATGGTAAATTTGTTCTCATGAATGGCCTCAGGTGCAGTCCATTTCACTGGAAACTTGGTTCCTTCTTTGGCCTCATAAACGTTGTCATCACTGTTCTCACTTTCCATCTAAAAAGCATATGCATTCAGTAATTATTTTTTTTGCATTTATTTACACAACATCTGTGCAAACAGAAAATATGAAGCTGTGTCACGCCAGGGGGCGCTGCCATAGAAGGATCACAATCTACTAGTGTTATTGTTTTGGTAGCCACCTCTTTAACCATGTTTGGTTTGCTTAAAGCATTAAAATCTTGATGGAGAAAGAATTATATGCAGAAGGAAATTAGAAAGAAAATGTGCTCTACTGGGACAAACCAAATGTCAATGCCAAACCATATATGGACAAATTAAAGGCTACTGGTCAGGGCTTAAAAACAAAAAAGTCACTAATTTCAAACAGAATAAGTATTTTAATGTTTTTGTTCTTGTGTTCCTTCTAAAACATGGGCACAGGACAAAAACAAGATAGACGTTTGACAGATTATTTCTGTGGCAGATACACTCCGGTAGGGTTTGTTTGAATTTCGTGACGTCATACAGGACGGAATTCCTTACATGGGCACTTCTCCCAGAACACCGCATGTGCATCCTTCCATAGTACAATGCATCATTGGAGAAACTACCTACCTAGTCACGACCGATTGGTACATTGTCACAACTTCGCGGCTATTTACTAACAATATCACAAAGTTATGTTGTAGCAACAAATCCAAGAATTTCACTTTTCCGAAAGTTTGGTTTCCAGATTACATTGCAGTTATGTAACAATCACATATTACGGTTAGTAGGGATGCACCGAATGTTCGGCCACCGAAAATGTTCGGCCGAAAATAGCAAATTCGCAAGTTCGGTGCAATATTCGGCCGAATATGTGAAATGGCCGAATAAATTTTACTGAACATGACTGTGATATGATCGAGAGAGAGAGAGAGAGAGAGAGAGAGAGAGAGAGAGAGAGAGAGAGAGAGAGACGCGTGCGCTTTATTACTGCCGCAAACATTTTGGCAGTGCGTGTGGAGCATTTTAAAGTGTCAGAGAAAGACACGGCACGGTACTTGCCGCACGGAAGTAAATTTCCGAATGAAAGCGTCTTTACCATTCGGTAACTTTACTTCAGATGGAAGCGGGCTGTCTGCCCTACTAAACAACTTGTCAAAGTGTGTTCGGTGCACCTTCTGAGAGAACAGTCAGCTTTTGTGGGCGGAGTTTGGAAGAGAGACGTGAACTGAAATGGTTGTCAGTCAGCATCAGTCAGAACTGCTTGCATTGGATGTTTTTTTTTCTCAAATCATTTTGCAATGTAGCCTATAATAATCCAACAGTTTTCGTTTATTCGTATTTTTATTTTATGGCCTAATGTGGAATGACAGCTTTTAATGAAGTGTTTTGTTGTAGGGGTACAGAGTAACTTACATTACATTCTTTTACCAGTCAGTTATAGTCCTAATTAATATAGGCTATTCATGAAGGGAGAGGGCTCAATTTTTTGGTTGAATTTACTTTGTTTTGCTCAATTTTATATGAATGTAAATGTAATGTATTTATGTATTGTATTGTATTGAAAAGCAAGACAAATTATAAAAAGCACATTTTGACTATTCAGTTTGTGCAACAGTGAAAAAAAAAGCTTAATAAATAGAAGAAATGCAAAAAAATATGTTCGGTGTTCGGTATTATTCGGCCTTCGGCCAAGTGTTTCACATCATGTTCGGCTTCGGCCAAGAATATTCGTTTCGGTGCATCCCTAACGGTAAGCATGGGATGTTTATCATGACATTTGCGGTTACACCTGACTTGCCTATGATGATTTGTTTTCTATGAGCAAGCATTTAGTTGCGTTCACGTCATACCATAATTATGAGCTTGCAAAAAGCTTTCTCATGCTCCTAGAACTCATCAAGCTGTGAACTCAGAAGTTTCTGAGAGCTCCAACTTGTTGGTTGACTGTCAAATTTAAATATTAAACTTTTTGTTACGTAACGTTTTAGTTTTGTATGTTATGCCTCAGGTGTTACTTATCTTTATTTACTTGCTACATAGGCTTTGTTCACACTGTCAGTCCAAATCAGATGTTTGTACAATCTGATCATATTCAGCTAATGTGAACAGAAAAAAATCACAAAAAACAGATTTTAAAAAGTCTATTCCAGGCCACATTCTTATGTGACTTGAAACCTATTTAAAATGTTTTCAGATCAGATTTGCGTAACTTTTTTCTCATATCATGTTCTAGATTATTGCAATGCTCTGCTAGGTGCATTCTCAATAAATAGGCTACAAAAAGTGCAAAATGCAGCTGTTATTAGCTGTTATACTATGCACTATTGTTTCTGTTGGTATTATTATTCTTCTTAACCGATGGTAGTCTATGGTAGCCCTATGAACCGTACGTAGGAAATGGTGAAACTTGGCACACTTGTAGAGGTGGTACTCATTAGTCACGTGACCAAGTATGGGGTCTCTAGCATTCACACCAGCAGTTCAAAAATGCACTTTTCAAACGGCTGTAACTTTTGAACCCATTGATCCACAGTAATTCTACTCAGCCTATGTCATGCACTCCTCACGCTCATTGCATTCCAAGTGTTACATTAAGAATCCGCCCATTACAGTAGCGGCCATCTTGAAAAGAACAGTATTGCCTGGTCCTAAAAATTGTGACCGATTGTCATGAAAATTGGCTCAGACTATCTTTGGACTGAGCTGTACAGACATAACCCGAAAGAACTGCGAATTTCGTCGTTGTTCAAAAGTTATGAGGTCGCAAACTTTTCAAAGTTGACCCAAAAATGTATTGGAGGCTTTATCTCGGCCATCTTTCGATATATTGGCACGAGACTTTGTACGCTTCATCGACACATAGGACTGGGGTCCTTGCCAAAATGGGGAACAGCGCCACCTATGGGTCGCGAGATTTGAAAAATGACTATTTTTGCTCGTAACTTTTGAAATGTTTGTCAGAAATTCATGATCTCAGTGTCTACGGATTCCTCGGGTCGTGCCGGATTGGGTGAATATGAATATGTCACGATTGGATAAACAGCCTGTCCGCCATTTTGAAATTTGTCATAAATTGCAATATCTTTTAAAACCCGTGACTTATCGGCACCAAATTTTTAAAGTATTATTGAATTAGTGTCCCGAACGTGCCTGCGACGCTAAAAGACAGCACCACCTAGCGTTCTTGTATTGAACTATTCTGTGTAACGTTTTGTGAACCACTATGCAAAATGGTCTTCTTGAATTCATTCCCACCTATTCCTCTGTTTCTCAAATACGTAGTATTTCTGCTCTACGCACTCGTTTCAGCCCCTACGGGGATTGGCTCATGTCACTGTTTGAAACCTCCCTTTGGGATCGTGGGTCAAGGATGTCAACTGAGTGGCACAACCAGATAAACTGTGAGCTTCGGGTACAAGAGGTCGCCGGTACGAATCCAGTGTGGAGTGTGTTGAGTGTTTTTGTGTAGAGTCTGCGCTGCATTCTTGCCTGTTCTTCCTGAACTGGCTGTTTTTCACATGCGTTCCATTTATGCCGTTTTTTTGCTCTCTTGGCTCTACGCTACGCTTGTGGTGCGCCTTCGGGGGCTTGGCCCTGTGGTGGTGCTGGCAGCTCTTGTTATTATTATTGTTATAATAACCTTTATTTGACCAGGAAAAGCACATTTACAGAAAAGCTCTTTTACAAGAGCGTCCAGGCCAATTTTTTTTACATAAATCACATGGATTTACAAGTAACATTCATCCATACATACACACATTATCAATATTTCAATCACAAAACAAATTAAATCAAGTTTTAAACTTAAATCAAGTTTTAAACTAAAATCAAACAAAGCATCCACAAGCAGTTAGAGTTCTTACCAGGTCACACAAGTTTGACCATAGAACCCCAATTTTCATATATTTACACTGGTTACCAGTTAAATTCAGTTTTGACTACAAAATACTGCTACTCACTTATAAAGCCTTGAACAGTTTAGCTCCTACATATTTAACAGAGCTTATAATACACTACAATCCATCACGCGCCTTAAGATCGCAAAATTCTGGATTTTTAGTAGTTCCTGGGATAGTAAAATCCTGTAGTATTTTGAGTAGAGTGTGCTGTATCTTTTTTTTTGGCCAGGGCTTAAGCAGGGTTTGGATTTTAGTACGGGGTTGCGCATACTTTATATCATCCCCGCAAATCTAGCTTTAATACTGCAGGAAATTTCCGCATCGTTTGTATTTGCATCATCTCTGATCAAATAATGAAATAAACCCACTGACGCAAACAAAATGAAATCAAAACGCGAAACAGTCGGTCTTATTCTAGAATTTAATTCCACAGTCAGCGCTGCACCGGTCCCCTCTGACCATGTCTACAAAATACATTTTCATTTTAATCTTTCGCTGAGCCCTGTTGAGCATCTCCATGTTTCTCACGGTCAGTGTGGTCTGTCTCGCACTGTGCACTCGCGCTGATCTCGTCACACACCAGAATTTTCCAAAGTGAGCCAAAGAGCTTATTTACTGATCAACATTTGAAGGCTGCATGTTTTTCATGCAATACAGAATAAATAATTTAAAAAATGGCCCATCCTGCATCAGAATTTACACGTCTGCCGGTGCGCAATACCTGTGACGCGAGTAGTAGACGCGATGCAGTGCGATTAAGATACAGCATACAAAACAAACACATAAATAAATGTTATATGTATGCCTATAGTCAAAGCACAATCTGCTGTACAAAACTACAAGCTGCACGGTGGCATTAACATCAACCTGTAATAAACCATGGGCAAACCATTCACGTGATTAAACACAACTGCACACTTCACCATAGTCTAGAAAACAAGCACGGAAATCCAAAAGATTCTTTACTGTTTATTTATATTTACTTGAATTGTGGTGTCCTTGCATTGTTGTGCCACACGCTATTTAGTTTAAAGATTTATTGATAGGTAAAATCTTAATACATTTAGAAGTTTTAAAATTTGCCCCACCAATTAAAGAGTAGTGGTGCTACTAGGTTATTAATGATAATCTTAAACCTATAATATACCTTATTACTAAAAAAATTTAATTAATTTTTTTATTTAGCCTAGTTGTGCAAGCATTGTCGAGCTTGTGGGCGGAGCTTTTGCCAGAGGGGAACTGGAATCCCCTGGTTGGGCCTGGGTTCTCCTGAGTTTTTTTTTCTCCATTGGAGTTTTGGGTTCCTCGCCACCGTTTGCAAACTGTTTGCCTGGCCAGGGGGGCTGCTTTATTTATTTTCAAGTTTTACTTAATTAATATTACATATAGGAATTTATAGTCTGTTTAATATTTGACCTGTGTTTCTCTCTCCCTTATCTTAAATGTGTGCTTTAAATGTTTTGCTTATAGTCAATATGTTTTATGTATAGCTGCTTGTAACAATGAAAATTGTAAAAAGCGCTATATAAATAAAGTTGACTTGACTCGGTGCCACCCTTGCATGAACACCCTAACTTTGCAATATTTAAATGTAAGCCTTGTGTGTAAACAATAATATTTTTCAAAAATGATCTCCGTTCCAAAGAACAAAGAAAGCTGTTTGCTAGTCTAACCGAGGGGTTAACAGTAAATGTATTCTAAAAGATAAACTAAACAGAAATATTGCTTACCAAAAAAACACGTGCCAGGCCAAAGTCAGCCACCTTGCACATATTATTATCTCCCACCAGAACATTCCGTGCAGCAAGATCTCTGTGAATGTAGTTCTGCAACTCAAGGTACGCCATGCCAGCAGCCACTTGTGCTCCCATACTTATCTGATCAGAAAGATGGAGACGACTGCCTCTGTCTTCTATATAAAAGAAAAAGAAAAGGGAATAAAATGATGTCTATGGGCATGCCATACGCATGGATTTTTGAGTTATTGCTAAATGAAAAAATTGAACTGCACTTTGATATTAAAGGTGCAGTTTGTAAAAACCGCAGCTAGAGGGCGCACGATCAAAACAACAACAACAATGCTGTAGCTTGATGACGCTGTGAAGGAGCGTGGAATGATGGGATCTGTTGTCTTCAACACCACTGCTGATGGCCATCAATCAGACGGGAACGAGAAATCATGTTAGCGGATGAGGTAAAGTTTTATACATTTTATTTTAATAATTATATTATAATTTATAAAAATTATTTTATTTTATAATAGCGAATAATTGTGGTCCATAAATAAGTGACTGCTCGAAAAAAGCTAATGGCTTGCTAGACGCTAGACACTACTTCCGCATTTGTCCACGACACTGTTGTCATGCGGTTTCTACGTCAGTAAAGGCGGTAACAAAGGGGGACGCGGATATGACGCCATTGACAGGCGAGACTGCACAGCCCCGTGTCACTGTTTAGAATGGCGATTTTCTCATGATTTACAAGTAGTTGGAAACATTTGAGATATTATAAGTACTCAGCTGAACAAAATATATAACACTAGCTTAGCGATTTTTGGATATTTTACTGCAAAATTGTTACAAGCTGCACTTTTAATTGGAATGCACAATAAAAAAACATAATTGTTGAAAATCTTTAAAAACCGAGTTATCTGTCTTTGCAAATTAACTCTTCATATCCCCGTGATATGGCACGAGGGTGAGCAAATGATGAGATTTTTCTAATGTCTACTGTCTTTACTAATAAGTATTTACTGAAAAGCTGCGTTGTAACAAGGCAAAATTGTTAGAAAAAATATTTTAATAGTAAAATAAATGGGTATGTATGCCATATGTTTGTTTTACTCTGGAGATATTCTAGGAGGCTTCCATTGCTCATGAGCTCTGTAATGATGTAGATGGGCTCCTCCATAGTGCAGACGGCATACAGCTGGATCAGTCTAGGGTGGCGGAGTCTCTTCATAATCTGAGCTTCTCGCAAGAAGTCCTTTGGATCCATAGTTCCTGTCACACAGAATGGGCACCAAAAGTCAAAGGCCACTGGTAAGACTATTTAAACTTTGCATCAATAATCACAGAATATATATTATGAGCAAAATAATCATTAAAAAGTTAAAAAGCAAAAAAAAAACGTTCAAAATTTGTGCTTCTTTTTGTTTTAAGTAAAACCTGCACCATACCTGGCAAATTTGTGGAAAAACCGAAGCAGCTCTGGTTTGTGAAAGAATGCGTTTTGTGCGGTTTTGGCGGCACTTCACACACTATAGGAGCAAAACTATGAAATCTTAGATCCCTATGTTTGTTATATTTGGAGTGTGCTTTGGGTCAAAATAAAATTGAAATTCTTCTTAATCTTAAGTGTACAAAAGCCTTAAGGGTTTGGGACAAAATTGACTGGTATGTGGATTACCTGATTAATGCCCTACTTCCAGCTGAAGAAAAGCAGCCCAAAGGGGCTAAAATGTCTATATTTTGGTTATTTTTATAATATTTATATTAATATGATTTATATAATGTATTTTAATAATGTTAATGTGTGTTTATGGTGTGTGCTAGGCAGGATCTGTTTGTCTTTGTTTTAATGGTGGACTGCAGATGAAGTAACTTTGGTACAGTGATTCAAATTGATAACTTATGTTAAAAACTGCCCTGCACACGGTATAAATAAAATAAAAGAATTTTAACAGCATTCATGTTTACATTAAAATATACATTACAATACACATTGTCTGAGGGTGTGTACCGTGTTTGAGTGTTTTGACAGCAACAGCTGTTGTGTCATTCCATATCCCTTCAAAAACTTCCCCAAACTGCCCTGCTCCCAACTTCTTCAGGAGTTTTACAGAGGTACGTGGGATCTCCCATTGATCCACTGTGTTGTATGAAAGACCATGGGTCTCTGGAACCAATGTCTAATACACACACACACACACACACACACACACACACACACACACACACACACACACACACACACACACACACAATAATTAAAGACTTGCGTCTTGAGACTTGCGGCCATCGGACTAAGCTCAGGGCTGCAGAGAGGACGAGACTCTGCTGACCTCAGTATCAATCCCTCCCTTTTTCTACTGACATCTCTGCGGCCAATGTCACTTACATTTAAAACAAAATCAACAACACTTCAAACACCTGATAATTATTCTCAACCTTCTTCTCTCCTCTCTGATTTACCATCCCCACCTTATTCAAACAGGCTCTGGTTACCCCACTTCTCATGAAAACATCACTTGCCCCCTCAGTGGTCAGCAACTATAGCTCAATCTCACTCATACCATTTTTTCAAAGGTTCTAGAAAGGGTGGTGTTTATCCAAGTATCTGATTATCTCTCTAAGAACAACCTACTGGATAGCCAAAAATCTGATTTTATGAAAGGACATTCCATGCAGACTGCCCTCTTGTCTCTCATTGAAAACCTATGGCAAGCAAAAAAAGTGATAATGTCAATTATCCAATTTCTGGTCCCAGAGAAACCCAACACTTCACATTTTTGATGTCATTCTAATCAAAAACATTCTTCTGAGTTCTTGGAGGCTTTACTCATGAGCTGACAAGTTAAAACTCCAGGTTCTCCAGGACCAGGATTGGAAAACACTGATATAACCTAATGCTTCCGAGTTATAGGATTTTTTGTGATACAGCTATATCGTAATTTTTGAACCCCTATTCAATGCTGGTGTTTTCATACACTGTAAAAATGATTTAGCACTGTAAAATAAATGTATATACATATACAGTATAAAAAGTTCAGATGCAAAACACCGTCAACGTTTTGTTTAAATGAGCATTTTTCAGGCTCCTACATTTACTTTCAGCAATACCAGATATTTCAGATCGGACAGTGTGTGGTATTTTGTTGGTTTTGAAGCAAAATTATTTGAGTAATGTATACTATGTGTGGAGAGCATTCACTCAACATCATAGTCTCATTTTTGACAGAGGTAGCTTTTAGAGGGTTTAGAATCTGAACTCTTCAATTCATATGTATATAATATAAACAGACAGACTTTACATTTATGCGCTTTTATCCAAAGCGACTTACATTGCATTATACATTTTTTTTGTTTCTGACTATGTGCAATCCCCTGGGATCGAACCCATGTTCTTGGCATTGCTAGTTGGCCATGCTCTAACCACTGAGCCGCAGGAAAGCTCAGGTTTCTACATACATATGGTACCTATGTATAGGTTCCTATACATACATATAGGTTAGGTAAAGGCTCGACGGGGAAAGGGGACTGCATGCTTCTCAAATAAATGAAAGCCCAACCTTTAACACAATGAATTAATAACATTCATAAATGTTACATACTTTTCTGCAGGGTTCTCCTAGACGCACACAAAGGCCATCATCACATGTGGAGTAGTGATCCACTAATTCTCTCAGAGTGGAAAAAGATCGAGTCCTTGATACAAAGTACCCACCAGCATCCAACGTTTTGATCTTATAATGCTTCACCTTTCCACTGTCCAACACTGCAATACAGACAGCATATCCATTCAGTACAATCAGTCATGATTAATTGTAACTTTAAATTACTTATTATAAAATTTTATATAATTACTTCTAGTGAATACCACTCCTGTACAATCACAGAAGCCAATACTAAGCAACACAGTTGAGTAGTTGTAGCTATGAGGTGGTCACAATTTCATTTTGTTGAGGTAATAACATCCTTATTTTGTGGCCTCAAGATCTCTTGTTGAGGGAATGATATATTTTTGTTGTGGCCACGAGTTAAATGCATAAACAACTTGCACAACCACAGCAACTCAGAAATGGATAAGCCTGTAATAATATTTATTAATATTAATAATGAAGAAAAAACGTGAAATTAAGAAATGATTCAAACTAGGGCTGTGATGATAGCCGCATCACTGCATTACCGCAGTAATGAGATGCCGACCGCGGTGTTGAGGTCATCACTGTCATCAACACATTTTTTTTGTATTGTAGCACACAGAAATGGTTACATAATTTTGATTTTGTGCACCGAGGGTTTTTTATTGCATAAATTACTGTCTTCCGTCCTATGTTCAAAGGCTTCTGGGGAAAAAAACTGCTTCCCGCGCAAGGAAGAGGGACAGTCCATTAAACATAGACAAACACAAAATAAATCCACCATAGGCTGATTATTTTTAATGAAATGCTAGGTTTAAGTACTTGTGATGTCTACAGATAATGTTCAATAAAATACACACAAACACAGGCATAAAGCATAACGTAAACAGTTGTAGATAGATTGTAATTGCAAGTGCTTATAGCGATGCTTCTCTTTTATGGTATAGCCTATTATTTACAGTTGACAACATTATTCAAAAAATGGCCACGAATCTAGTGTCTAGGCCAAATGTTGTGTCGCCTATTGGGCACATTTTGGTTTTGAACCAGATGACAAGGGACAGCCGGTAAATTGCCACTCCATCAAGTGTGTATTCAGTGCTGCTGGCAACATTGTCACTTCGTTCAGGGTAGGGATGGGCATTTTTCAATAATTTTATATTTGAATGTTTGAGCTCATAAAAACAAATATTCGTTTATTTAAATTAAATTAATAAAGACGTAATTTTGTATGTTTTTATTTAGTCACAATTTCACATCAAGCCCATAATTATCTTTAACCTCCTACGGCCTGGCGTCCACATGTGTGGACATCACATTTTTGGTTGTGTGCATGATAATACTTAATTCTGTGTAACTGGAACCTGTTATTCACAAACATGGACCTTTACACTGCCATCTGGTGGTGTCAGAAGAGAAAACACTTTACATAAAAATGTCAAGATGGTGGCGAACACATCTGAAAAATAAAGGCAGCTATGGCAGGCCAAAACGTCCAAAAGGTAAAAAATGTAATTGTTGCTTCTTGTTACGTTATGCATAGTAGTGTTGTATGATTAATATGGCATGCAAATTTGACACATTTTTGCAACAGTAAAGATGTACTATGCCTCTAAACTTGATGTCCACACATGTGGACAATGGGACTTTGCTTAGTTGAAAATGTAAAAATGTATTAAAAACAATTGTTTTTAAATAACTGTGAAAACGTAGTTTGGGAAGAATTTGTTTGAAAACATCAATTTACACAACGACTGCAAGCAGTACCATGGGGCCAAGCCCACACTTTGCCCACACTTTACCAAGTGTACCCACACCCAGCCCACACTTCCCCCGGGGTGCCCATATTTCCCCCGGTGTACCCACAGCATTCCCACACTTCCCCTCAGTGTACCCACAGCATTCCCACACTTCCCCTCAGTGTACCCACAGCATTCCCACACTTACCCAAGTGTACCCACAGCATGCGCACACACAGCCCACACTTCCCCCAGTGTACCCACAGCATGCGCACACACAGCCCACACTGCCCCCAGTGTACCCACACCCAGCCCAAACTTCCCTCAGTGTACCCACATCATGCCCACACTTCCCCCATGTACCCACAGCATGCCCACACTTCCCCCAGTGTACCCATACTTCCCCCAGTGTACCCACACTTACCCCAGTGTACCCACAGCATGCCCACACACAGCCTACACTTCCCCCAGTGTACCCACACCTAGCCCACACTTCCCTCAGTGTACCTACAGCATTCCCACACTTCCCCCAGTGTACCCACAGCATTCCCACACTTCCCCCAGTGTACCCACAGCATTCCCACAGTGTAACCACAGCATTCACACACTCCCCCATTGTACCCACAGCATGCCCACACACAGCCACACTTCCCCCAGTGTACCCACAGCATTCCCACACTTCCCCCAGTGTACTCAGGCTGTTAATAAAATAGATTTGTACTTTATTAAACAATGGTGTCTTGACTGTTTTCTGTGGATACAGACCGATTGTCCACATGTGTGGACATCGTTTTTTTCAAAAAGTGCTTCATGTTCAAATATAATATTTGGTTATTATATTTATTGGTTCCTCCTAACCCCAAATAGCTAGAAGAAATCTAAAATGCAAGCCAAACCAAAGCTCGGGTCTTACGAGGTTAAATATTCATAACGCATTCATATTATATCCTGTATACAGGTTTTTTAATGTTGAAAAATTAGCAACGTTGGAAAAAATGTAAACCTGCGCGGAATGGTATAATACAAAAAGAAAACATACAAAACAAAACGAACAAAATGCAATGTGTACTGACAGTCTGTGATATATGGTTATCTTGTTTATTTTGTTTTATATGTTCTTGATAAGAAAAACAAGCATATAGGCCTGTTTTACTCTGGTGAAAGTTCCTCAGCCGGTTAAAAAGCACACACTGGAAAATACGCACTGCTCTTCTAAGTTTTTGAAACATGTTAATATGGTGATGTGAGCCGAACATAAGCATCCGGTGTGTAAACTTAAAATATTTAAACTAGTTTGCGATCTGAGTGAACAAAGATTTAGGAACACATGCAACTGATTTTTTACATTTTCTGTTTATTATAAAATCATTACAGATGAAGTGAAGAAGCGTTAGATCTACTCTTTCATTAGATAAAAAAAGCTTTGTATACTGTGGTGGGCTATATGAGACCAGTTCCCTTTCTGTCGGTCTCTCGACGTTGTGTCGAACCGACAGAATGGGGTTTGTCTTGAGAACCTATCATCTTCTGAGTATTTAGAAAAGGCCAATGAAAATTGGCGAATGAAATTTGCATGCCGGGCTCCTCCCCGGATGTCCGGGTATAAGAGGGAAGCCGGCGTGCTCATTCATTCACCTTTTGTTCTTCAGAGCCTACGCATCTGGTGAGCTTCTCTACGATCTGGGTGATCATTCTTTCTGCTGGAATCTACGACGTGGACAGCGGACGGTCCCTTCCTGCAGTGACTCTCCCCTGGGCGTCTCGGCAGTTCCGGAGGTGTTCGAGCAAATTTCCTTTTCTAAAAGAGCAAATTTCTCCAGCGTGGCTTGTCCCGCTGTTCTCATGGGTGCAACACACTCATCGAGGAGGGGGACGGACACAATGCCTGCTTCCAGTACGCTGGGGCAGACGTTGTGGATACGTCCTGCCCGCACTGCGGGCGGTGACGATTCAGACGTTGCGTCACAGGTGGCTGTGTTCCCACGGGACTCAGCCACCACCTCGTTTGCTCCCCGTTCCGTGGCGGCAGGACTACGGCCCTGCCGTCCGCTATGGCAAGCAGCGAGGGTGATATGAGGATTACTGTGAGCGATAATCCGCCAGCCACGGCTCACGGACCGTTCACACCTCGTTTCGCTCGTCTGACCGTTCCCCAAAAAAGACGGTCCGCCGTCTTATTCCTCAATCACGTATTCGGACACGATGCGTGATGATGAGAGGTCTCTTGCAGCATCGGGGGGTGACGTACTGCCATCCGACTCCGACGATTCTTCGGGCTCCCTCCCTCGGGGGGTCGAGCCCAGGAAAAAGCGGATGTCGAGATGTCGGCCATGCTTTCCCGGGCCGCCGTGAGTGTTGGGTTGCAGTGCCCGCACTGCCTCTCCCGGCGTTCGCGGCTGGCTACATGGCGCCTCGGGTTTGAGCGCGGCTCCAAGCCGCGCCCGCCCCCAGTGCCGTGTTTACCGGAAGTGCATGAGGAACTTTGCAAGACCTGGAACGCCCCTTCCGGCACGTTTCACGTCAAACAAAGTTCTGTCACCCTCTCTTCCCTCGAGGTTGAGACAGCTGGAGGATGCGTCGGTGTCCCCCAGGTGGAGTATGCTGCCGCGGTGCACTCGTGCCCGTAGGTGGCGGCCACTTGGGGGGGCTCGACCTAGACTCCCGTCCAAAGCATGTGGTGTCTCGGCATCTCTGGTGTCGAGAGCTTACATTGCGGCGGACCAGGCTGCCTCCTCTCTCCACGCTATGGCTCCTGCCAGGCCAGGGCGTTGAGAGAGCTCCACGAGGGTAAGACCGACCCAGCGCTTATGCAGGAACTCCGCGCCGTCACCGACCTCGCTCTACGGGCGACCAAGGTGACCACGGGGGCCCTGGGTCGGACGATGTCCACACTTGTGGTCCATGAGGAACTCCTCTGGCCGATACTTGCGCAGATGAGTAACGCTGAGAAGGTCCGCTTTCTCGACGTACCCGTCTCGCAAGGGGGGGCTGGTTGGTGTTACTGTGGAGGGTTCTCGACAGTAAAAAGCAGTCCTCCGTGCCGCAACTCGGCCGCCTCGGCCGTCGAGTCCCGTGCACTGTCTGCTTCCCAGCAGCCCTGGTCCTCTTCAACGCCCTCCAGTGACCTGGAGGAGACAGCGAAGAGGAGACCATCGCCCCATCAGCAGCCGCGGGCAGCGGCTGTCATGGGATCACCTCAGGGGGATCGAGGCTACCATTGGGCCCGACCCCAGCCACAGCGCTGGTAGGTCGGATAGGGACGGTTCCTGCCCCGTCCCTCCATCTGCTGGCCCCCTCTGGGGGGCTGGCGCCCACTTACTCTCAAAAAGGAGA
Source organism: Triplophysa rosa (assembly GCF_024868665.1). Lineage (NCBI taxonomy): Eukaryota > Metazoa > Chordata > Actinopteri > Cypriniformes > Nemacheilidae > Triplophysa > Triplophysa rosa. The sequence continues at coordinate 20,693,225 of NC_079904.1, forward strand.
GTTTCCTCTCTCTCTGGGTTACCTCAGCCGCTCTCACCCTCTGCACGACGGTGAACGGCAAACTCGACGTTGCGTCATGGCAAAGCGCAATGTCGAGTATAAACACCAGCCCTCAGCACTCTCAGTCAGACAGTGCGTTGAGCTGCGCAGTCGCCAGGCAGGAAATATGGCAGAGCCGATCTCCTCCCCGGGGGGCCTCCCCTGGCAAGGAATCCGTACTGCTAGCCATCGAACCACCCTCCGCGGGGGCGATGAAGCAGATCAACCTCTAGTCCCCTGTCACAGTTCTGGGAGCCCCCAGACTGTCAGGCGGGCTGAGGAAGACGATCCGTCTCGGCTACGCGATTCAGTCGCTACACGTCCGCCCAAGTTCCGGGACGTCCTTTTACCTCAGGCAGAGGCAGGGATGCCCCCGTACTTCGGGCGGAGGTCGCCTCCCTTCTGGTGAAGGGAGCGATCGAGCCCGTCCCACTGGCCGAGATGTTCAGCGGGTTTTACAGCCCGTACTTCATTGTCCCCAAGAAAGGCGGGGGGTTGCGCCCTATCTTGGATCTGCGTGTTCTGAACAGGCACCTACACAAGCTGCCTTTCAGGATGGTCACGCAGAAGCGCATCCTGGCGTCCGTCAGGCGTCAGGACTGGTTCATGGCAATCGACCTGAAGGACGCGTACTTTCATGTCTCGATCCTCCCTCGACATCGGCCGTTCCGACGGTTCGCGTTCGAGGGACGGGCATATCAGTACAGGGTCCTCCCCTTCGGTCTGTCCCTGTCTCCACGAGTCTTTACGAAGGTCGTGGAAGCCGCCCTCCTTCCCCGTTGGGAAGGAGGTGTACGGGTACTAACTATCTCGACGACTGGCTCAAGTTTGGGCACACTCTCGAGATCTGTGGTGTACACACAGGGACCTGGTGCTCCGGCACCTAGATCGGTGGGGCCACAGGTCAACTGAGATAAGAGCAAGCTCTCCCCGGTGCAGAGCATCCTCTTTCTCGGTATGGAACTCGACTCTGTCCTCACGAGCGGCCCCGCTCACCCCCAGGGGGGGCGCGAGGACTAGCGCGCCCGGTCAGTGTTGAACTGCCTGAGATCAGACAGTCAGCGGTCCCCCTGTAACAAGAGGCTCCTGGGATTCATGGCATCCTCGGCGGGGATGGCCCCCCCCTCGGGTCGATGCATATACGACCGCTCCAACACTGGCGGCAGAGTCAAGTTCCTTGGAGAGCGTGGCACACCGGCAGCAGTCGTTGGTCACACGCTTTTCTGCCGACACACCCGAAGGGGTGCCGTGTGCAACGGGCGAGCAGTGTCGGGGCGGTGGACGGGCCCCCGCCTGCGTTGGCATTCAACTGCCTAGAGTTGTGGGTTGTGCTACTTGCATTGAGGAACTTCCTCTCGTGCAGGGAAGCATGTGCTGGTCCGGTCGGACATCACAGCTGCTGTGGCGTATTCTTCACTCACAGCAGCTAACATGACTCGCCCGACGCCTCCTCCTCTGGAGTCAGCAGGTGATCAGCTCCCTGCGAGCCACACACATCCCAGGCGTCCTGAACCAGACAGCCGATGTGTTCTCTCGTCAGTTGACGCCTTGCGGAGAGTGGCGACTCCCTCCCCGCGCAGCCGGCTCATTTGGGGGCAGTTTGGCCAGGCACAGGTGGTCCTGTTGCCTCCCCGAACTCCTCCCATTGTCCGCTTGGGTACTCCCTGTCCGAGGTACCCCCGGCACGGATGCCCTTGTGCACAGCTGGCCGCGGGACAAGCGGAAGTACGCTTCCCCCAGTGAGCCTCATTGCACAGGGCCTGTGCAAGGCCAGGGAAGAGGAGCATCAAGTGGTACTAGTTACGCCCCTTCGGCCTAACCAGGACTTGGTTCTCGGAGCTGAGGCTCTGACAACAACTCCCCCCTGGCCGCTCCCCCTGGCGGACAGCTTCCCCAGGGGAAGGGGCACGTTACGGCATCCCAGGCAAAACCTGGTCTCCATGTCTGGACGGGACGAGGAGATCCTGAGTGACCCACCCCCGGTCCGGTTGGGACGTCACTCAGGCTAGGGCTTCGGCCACTGGGCGGCTATACGCCCATAGGTGGCGCCTCTTCTCGTCCTGGTGCTCTTCTCGTTGAGAAGACCCGCGGAGTTGCTCGGTCGGGTACGGGCTGTCCCGTCCTCAAAAGAGACGGGGGAGTAACCTCTCCCCCTCCACACTGGGAATGTATGTAGCCGCTACGGCCGCTCATCATGACCCGAGTGCTGGGTAGCCTCTGGGACAGCACGACCTGGTCATTAGGTTCCTAAGGGGCGCGAGAGGGTGACCACCTTATCCGCGCTCCGTACCCTCTTGCGACCTAAGTGGCGGGCCTCAAGAGGCCCCGCTCCCTTCGAGCCTCTCGGGGTTACCGCTCTTTCTCAGTCTTGATAAAGACGGTGTTCCGCATTGCGCTCACCTCCAAGAGGGTAGGGGATCTACAAGCACTCTCCGTGTCCGCAGATTGCCTAGAACTCGGGGCCGGGATTCTCACGTTATCTGAGACCCCGCCCCGGTTACGTGCCCAAGGTTCCCACCACTCTCCCGAGAGACCAGGTGGTGAACCTGCAGGCGCTCCCCACCGGGGGAGGAAGACCCAACCTATCCGTGCTTTGTCCAGTACGCGCACGGCGCCTCTACTTGGACCGCACACAGAGCCCAGAAGCTCTGAGCAGCTCTTTGTCTGTTTTGGAGGTCAGCAGGAGGGCTGTCTCCAAACAGAGGCTGGCGCACTGGATCGTGGATGCCCTCGTTAGGGCATACCGATCTTTTTTCCTGCCCGTTGGGGGTGAGGCACCCCCCTCGTGGCTGGCTCAGGGCGCCTCTCTGGCAGACATCTGCGGAGCTGCGGGTTGGGCTATGCCTAACAACTCTGTGAGGTTCTAATACCTACGCGCGGAACCGGTGTCAGCTCGCATCCTGGCAAGGTGTGGGACCGGCAGCCGGTAGGGCATACGCCTGCGGAAGCCCTTCCCCCTCCGGGGGGAGCAGTGGCGATCCCGCCTCACTTCTTTCCCCTCGGGTAAAGAACAGGCATTCCATCCATCACTAAGCACCCTTCCAGGGGACAGGCTGGGCAGAGCAGCCCTGCCCCTTTAGGCCGGGGAACAGTTGAGTTATCTCCCACATAGCTCTAACCGGACCTAGTGCTCCAGACGTGGTAACCCCCCCTCCGTGGGCTGTTCCGTCTGATGTATCCTCATGAATGGTTCCCACCTTGGCAACCCATGACCTCCCCAGGTGGACTCCCACCTTGCGGTTAACTCCTGCAGTCCGCACATTCCTCCCATGAGTTCTCCCCTGATGGTGAGACCATGTGGTGTCTCCACTAATTCCTCCCTACGGTAGGTAGTGGCCTCTGCAGCGTTTTTCCCCCCCAGGGGGAATAATGCTTACCCAGTGGCCCGTACGGTGCCGGGCGGCTTCTCGCCATTTAGAGAATCAGGCCTCCGCCCGTGACGGCCGGCTTTAGGGGGCTTCCCAACTTTTTGTGGAAAGCTCTGGGTCCCCCTTCCTCTCCACTGGAAGGTCATAATTTCGCGCTAGCGTGTTCGTCTGACTCGCCCAGGCCAGTCAACGTCGCTCCGCAGAGATTGTGACGCGGCTCAGTGCTGTGGCGTTTTCCATAGGAACCCCATTCTGTCGGTTCGACACAAAGTCGAGAGACCGACAGAAAGGGAACGTCTTGGTTACGGATGTAACCTCGGTTCCCTGATGGAGGGAACGAGACGTTGTGTCCCTCATGCCACAACACTGGCCGCCCACCCCAGCGGTCGGGGGAGGATGATTTAGGCTCCTCAGACCAAAGGTGAATGAATGAGCACGCCGGCTTCCCTCTTATACCCGGACATCCGGGGAGGAGCCCGGCATGCAAATTTCATTCGCCAATTTTCATTGGCCTTTTCTAAATACTCAGAAGATGATAGGTTCTCAAGACAAACCCCATTCTGTCGGTTCGACACAACGTCTCGTTCCCTCCATCAGGGAACCGAGGTTACATCCGTAACCAAGACGTTTTATTGCACTTATGCTTTTTGTTGTCCTTATATTGTTCGAATTGCTTCCATTGTTTACCTCATTGTAAGTCGCTTTGGATAAAAGCATCTGCTAAATGACTAAATGTAAATGTTCCCTTATAATCCGATCCACTACCTTTTTGCTGCTAACATTAAATAGGTTAATATACCTGAGAGTGAGAGTTCCCCTGTCTGGCTTTCACAGTTTCTAATGAGAAACGCTCCATTCTGATTGTCATCAAACAGCAACAGTTTCTCTGCATCCAAGCGCTTTGTTTCTGGGAAATACCATCTGCAGTAGAAGAACAACACAGCATGTATATTATTTGTTATAGCAATAAGTTACCATTAGAAGTCTCAATTAATTTCTCTGTTGCACTGAAATACATATTTATATTAGGGGTGTAACGGTACGGGTATTCGTACCGAACCGTCACGAGCTGTCGAGGGGAAAATTCCAAAATGAAGTTATCATTCCTATACCCTACTTCCTTCGAAGGGCAGAGCCCTTGTAGTTTAGACTTTGGAGTGAACAAGGCATTTGCATGCCATTATGTAGACGTTTGGAATGCACTTGGCAAAGTAAGCGACGTAATTTCCTCATTATCTTCTGCTGGCATGTTCCTGTGACAACGAAGCATTGTGTCCGTCAGCAGATGTCGCTGTTTTAATGGCATAACTTAAGCATAAAACCTAACTGTTTGTAAATAAACAATACATTTTATATTTTAAAAAGTTTTTAAAATATGCTATATATAAACACTAATATATATAAAACTTAAAAATATAAAATGTATTGTTATTTGCAAACAGGTTTTATGCTTAAGTTATGCCATTAAAACAGAGACATCTGCTGACGGAGAAAATGCTGCGTTGTTACAGGAACATGCCAGCTGAAGATAATGAGGAAATCAAATTACGTCGCTTCCTTTGCCAAGTGCATTCCAAACATCTACATAATGGACGCAAATGCCTTGTTCACTCCAAAGTCTAAACTCCGAGGGATCTGCCCTTCGAAGGAGTAGGGCATAGGAATGATGACTATATTTGGAATGTTGCCTGTGACGGTTCGGTATGAATACACCCCTAATTTACATAAATGTTTGTTTAAGGGACAGTTCACCCAAAAATGAAAATGTCATCACTTACACTTGAGTTGTCCCAAATTTGTATACATTTCTTTGTTATGAAAAACACAGAGAAAGATATTTGGAAGAATGCTTGTAACCAAACGGTTCATGGCCACCATTGACTAACATAGTAGGATTGACAAAGAAATTTATAAAGCAATAACTGTTTGGTTACAATAATTCTTCCAAAGAACTAAGAAATGTATACAGATTTGGAACAACAGAGTAAAAACTCCTCTGGTGTATGGCCAATTCACACCTAATTCCATGTGTACCCTCTAGGGGTCGTCTAAAAGGTTTAAAACATTATCAAAAGCTTTTTGATAGACCAAACGGTCTCGGATAACAATTCAACAAATTCAAGGGTAAGCCCAGCAAAATAAATATTAAAGAAGACTTATTATTGGAGCTCGATTTGAAGGGAGATGACATTGAACCCCCTTGATTAAAAAAGGAAAAAATAGGCTGAGACAAAATGTCTTTCACTTAATTATCCACTTAAAAAATCTGTATAATGCAGAGTACAATTCAAGAGTTACTGTACGTCTTAAAGGCCCCCTAATCCAGAAAATGCACTTTTAAATGTTGTTTGAACATATATGTGTGTCAGGAGTGTGTTTACAGAACCACCCTAGAATGATAAAAATCCACCCATTCATTTTCTATTAAATCCCCAATAAACTTCAACTGTCCTCTTGAATGAGCTGTTGGCATTCTCTCAGTAACCTGATGTCACATTGATTGAGCCCTCCCTATGACTGCTGATGGACTCTGCTGTCTCCGCCTCATCGAGTTGTACACTGTCGCCATTGTTTTCTCACTCATAGAGAGCATGTTTTCGTTTTTTATAGATATGATGCGTTTGTCCTGTATTGTCACTTATAAAAACAATGTGCACGTTGTAAATACATAACGCGTTTGTGCAGTCACTTATAGAGAGCATGTTTTCGGTTTTTATAGATATGATGCGTTTGTCCCGCGTCTTGTCACTTGTAAAAACAATTTGCACTTTGTAAATACATAACACTTTTGTGCATTCACTCATAGAGAGCATATTTTATTTTTTATAGATATGATGCGTGTATCATGTTAACTTTCACTTATAAGAGCAATGTGCCAGATTTAAAGATATAAACGCTATTGTGCATTCACTCAGAAAACAGTGTGCTCCGTTTTTTAAAGGGGTCATATGGCGCGAATACGTGTTTTTCTGTGTCTTTGGTGTGTTATAAGTTGCCCATGCATGTATTAGACACATAAAATTGCAAAAATTAAAGTGTCAGAGCAAAAGATGCATTCTATCTAAAAGCGAATGCTCACCCAGACCTGCCTGAAATGCCTCGTGTAACCACACCCCCACAAATCTACGTCAGTTCGTGGTATGATTTGACTAAGACCGCCCAAATGTATACGCCAGTGAGGTGGCACCTGTCAGTACAATTGCTTTGGAACCTGATGTTCCAAATATGGTAAGAGGCGTTACATTTCCGTCACACGCTAGCAGGATTCGACCAATCACTACGCACTGGTTAACTGGCCAATCATAGCACACCTCGCTTTTCAAAGTGATGGCCGTTGTAAAACATCTGTGCGTTTCAGAGAGGCGGGGCAAAGAGGAGATACAAACATGCACGGTATGTGGAAAATACAGCATTTTTGAACCTTAAATCGTGTATACACATTGCATAACAAACATCTAAAACAAACGATAATATTCGTTTTAGCCATGTCATATGACCCTTTTAACAAATAACGCGTTTGTATTATGTACTCTCACTTATACAAAACGTCTCAGTTACGTTTGTAACCTCGGTTCCCTGATGGAGGGAACGAGACGTTGTGTCGAACCGACAGATGGGGCTCGTCCCTGAGAACCAATCGCTTCCGACTACTTAGAAAAGGCCAATGAAAATTGGCAAATGAAATTTGCATGCCGGACTCCGCCCCGGAAATCCGGGTATAAAAGGGAGACTGCGTGCATCATTCATTCACCTTAGTTCTGAGGAGCCCGAGACCTCTCACGACTGCTGCAGAGGACAGCACGTGTTGTGGCAAGAGGACACAACGTCTCGTTCCCTCCATCAGGGAACCGAGGTTACAAACGTACCCGAGACGTTCCCTTTCTGACGGTCTCTCGACGTTGTGTCGAACCGACAGATGGGGTTCCAATGGAAAACGCCATAACACTGTGCCCTGTCATAATCTCAACGAAGCGACGGTGACTGGCCTGGGCGTGTCACCCGTGAGCGCTACCGCGAAATTGTAACCTACCAGTGGGTAGGTAGGGGGTCCCAGAGCTTTCTTGAAAGGTGGGAAGGCCCCTACCTTCGGCCTCACAGGCGGCGGCCTTGTTTCTCTAACAGCGAGAAGCCGCCCGGAACCGTAAGGCCACTGGGTAAGCGCTACTTCCTCAAGTGGGAGATGCGCTACAGAGACCACATCCTACCGCAGGGAGGAGTCTAGTGGAGACACCAACATGGTCTCACCGATGGGGGAGAACTTATGGGAAGAAAGAGTGGTTGAAGAGAAAACCGCAAGGTGGAGGTCCACCTGGGGAGGTCATGGGTTACCAAGGTGGGAACCAGCATGAAGATGCATCAGACGGAACCGCCCTACTGGGGGGTTGCAACGTCTGGTAGCACTAGGTCCGGTTAGAGCTATGTTGCGAATAACTCCGGAGATACCCGGCCTAAGGGGCAGGGCTGCTCTGCCCAGCCCACCCCAGAGGGTGCTTGCTTAGTGATGGATGGAGTGCCTGTTCTTCGCCCAGTGGGGAAAGAAGGGAGGCTGAATCGGTATATTGACCCACTCGAGAGAGGGGGAAAAGAACCGAACAGGCGTACACCCTACCAGTTGCCGGTCCTACATGTGGCCATGCAGGACGCGGGCTGACACCGGCTCTACGCGGAGGTTGTAAAACCTTGCGAAGGTGTAGCCCAACCCGCAGCTCTGCAAATGTCTGCGAGAGAGGCCCCCCGTGCCAGAGCCCAAGAGGAGGCTACACCCCGGGTGGAGTGGGACCTCACTCCTAGAGGGCACGGGCGATTTAGGGATTGGTAAACTGCCTTGACAGCGTCCACAATCCAGTGGGCCAACCTCTGCTTGGAGACAGCTCTTCCCTGCTGCTGACCTCCGAAACAGACAAAGAGCTGATCCGAGCTCCTGAAGCTCTGTGTGCGGTCTAAGTAGAGGCGCAGCGCGCGTACTGGACACAACACGGACGGGGTTGGGTCTTCCTCCCCAGTGGGGAGCGCCTGTAAGTTCACCACCTGGTCCCGAAAAGGAGCGGTGGGAACCTTGGGCACGTAGCCGGGCCGAGGTCTCAGGATAACGTGAGAATCCCTGGGTCCGAATTCCAGGCAGTCAGGGGACACGGAGAAAGCCTGTAGATACCCTACCCTCTTGATGGAGGCGAGCGCCATAAGGAGAACCGTCTTCATCGTGAGATGAGGAAGAGAGGCATCCCCTAGGGGCTCGAAGGGGGGCCTGGTGAGACCTGTCAGGGCTACATCCAGGTCCCAAGAGGGTATGGAGTGCGGACGAGGCGGGTTGCACCTCCTCGCGCCCCTTAGGAACCTAATGACCAGGTCGTGCTGCCCCAGAGACTTCCCAGCAACTGAGTTGTGATGAGCAGCAATGGCGGCTACATACACTTTCAGTGTGGAGGGGGAGAGGTTAGTCTCGAGTCTCTCTTGTAGGAAGGACAGCACGGACCCGATCGCACAACTCCGTGGGTCTTCTCCTCGAGAAGCACACCAGGTCGAGAAGAGGCGCCACTTGTAGGCGTACAGTCGCCTAGTGGCAGGTGCCGTAGCCTGAGAAATGGTAGCTACCACCGCTGGGGGCAGACCACTCAGGATCTCCTCATCCCGTCCAGGGGCCAGACATGGAGGTTCCAGAGGTCTGGCCTGGGATGCCATAACGTGCCCTTCCCCTGGGAAAGCAGGTCCTTCGTCAGGGGAATCGGCCAGGGGGGAGCTGTCGTCAAGAGCATTAGCTCCGAGAACCAAGTCCGGTTGGGCCAGTGTGGCGCAACGAGTAACACTTGCTGCTCCTCTTCCCTGACCTTACACAGGGTCTGTGCAATGAGGCTCACTGGGGGGAAGGCGTACTTCCGCTTGACCCGCGGCGAGCTGTGCGCTAGGGCATCCGTGCCGAGGGGTCCCTCGGTCAGAGAGTACCAAAGGGGGCAATGGGTGGTTTCGAGGGAGGCGAACAGGTCTACCTGGGCCTGTCCGAACTGCACCCAAATGAGCTGGACTGCGCGGGGTGGAGTCGCCACTCTCCGCATGGCGTAGACTGACGAGAGAGCGCATCGGCTGTCTGGTTCAGGTCGCCTGGGATATACGTGGCACGTAGGGAGCGGGTCACCTGCTGACTCCACCGGAGGAGGCGTCGGGCAAGTCGTGTTAACTGCAGTGAGCGAACGCCACCCTGACGATTGATATACGCTACTGCAGTAGTGCTGTCGACCGGACCAGCACGTGCTTGCCCTGCACGAGAGGCTGCAGCCTCTTTAGTGCGTGTAGCACGGTCCACAACTCTAGGCAATTGATATGCCAGCGCAGGCGGGGGCCCGTCCAAAGCCCCGACACTGCGTGCCCGTTGCACACTGCACCCCAACCCTGCAGGGAGGCGTCCGTTGTCACCACGACATGCCTCGTAACCTGCCCTAGGGGTGCCCCTGCCCGAAGGAAAGTCATGGAAGACCAATGGGTTAGGGTGCATCGGCAGCGAGGCGTAATCACCATCTGCCTGCTGCCGGTGTGCCACGCTCTCCAGGGAACTTGACTTTGGAGCCAGTGTTGGAGCCGCCTCATGTGCATCAACCCGAGGGGTATCACCGCCGCCGAGGATGCCATCTGTCCCAGGAGCCTCTGAAATAGTTTCAGGGGAACCGCTGACTGCGTGAAATGATCCAGGCAGTTCAACACCGACTGGGCGCGTGCTGCGGACAGTCGCGCTGTCATGGTGACAGAGTTGAGTTCCATACCAAGATAGATGATGCTCTGCACAGGGGAGAGCTTGCTCTTCTCTCGGTTGACCTGTAGTCCCAATTGATCTAGGTGCCGGAGCACCAGGTCCCTGTGCGGGCACAACAGATCTCGCGAGTGAGCCAAGATAAGCCAGTCGTCGAGATAGTGGAGTACCCTCACACCCTTCTCCCTGAGGGGAGAGAGAGCGGCCTCCACGATCTTCGTAAAGACTCGTGGAGACAGAGACAGACCGAAGGGGAGGACTCTGTACTGATATGCCCAACCCTCGAAAGCGAACCGTAGGAACGGGCGATGACGAGGGAGAATCGAGACATGAAAGTAAGCGTCCTTTAGGTTGATGGCCGTGAACCAATCCTGACATCTGACATATGCCAGGATGTGCTTCTGCGTGAGCATCCTGAACGGCAGCTTGAGCAGGTGTCTGTTCAGGATACGCAGATCTAGGATGGGGCGCACCCCCCCGCCTTTTTTGGGGATGTTGAAGTAGGGGCTGTACAACATCTCGGGACATCTCGGCTAAGGGGACGGGCGACCTCGCCCCGTAGTACGGGAGCATCCCGGCCTCTGACCGAGGTGACGAGGATGCCCCGAAACTTGGGCGGGTTTCTGGCGAACTGGATCGCGTAGCCGAGACGGATCGTTCTCCTCAGCCACCGTGACGGTGTGGGAAGCTCGAGCCAAGCTCCCAGGGACCGCGACAGGGGAACTAAGGGTACGATCTGCTTCATCTGTTCGATGGCTGGCAGTGCGGATCTCGCCGGGGGGCCCCCGGGAAGAAGACTGGCTCTGCTGGATTGCCTGCCTGGCGATGCAGCTCCCCGCACTGTCGATTTGAGAGTGCTGAGGGCTGCAAAATACATTCGATGTTGCGCCTCGCCAAGACGCAACGTTGAGTGGCCGAACACCGTCTGACAGAGGGTGAGAGCGGCTGTGAAGAACACCCAGGGAGATTGGCTCTTTTTGTGAAAAAGTGGGCGCTAGGCCTCCGTAGGGTGATATGGCTGGGATCGGGCCCGATGGTGTTAACCTCCCTGGGGTCTTCCCGTCAGGGTCGCTTCTTCCTCGAAGGTTGCTGACGGGGTGGTGGTCTCCCCTTCGACGCCCTTTTCCGGGGTGCCGCCTGGGTAGGGAGCGCTGGAACCGGAGCTGGCTTCAAAGAGGGCCGGGGCTGCTGGGGAGCAGAGGCCGCACGGGAACTCTAAGGCTAATCGCCTCCGTCTGCTTCTTCACTGTCGATCCTCGACAGTGTCACCAAACAGCCCACCCTGCGCAATGGGCGCGTCGAGAAAGCGGACTTTCTCGGCGTCGCTCATCTGCGCAAGGTTGAGCCAGAGGTGCCTCTCCTGGACCACCATGGTGGACATCGCCCGACCCAGGGCCCGCGCGGTCACCTTGGTCGCCCTTAGAGCGAGGTCGGTGGCGGTGCAGAGTTCCTACATTAACCCCGGGTAGGTCTTACCCTCGTGGATCTCTTTCAACGCCTTGGCCTGGTGGACCTGCAGGATGGCCATGGCGTGGAGAGAGGAGGCAGCTTGGCCCGCGGCAGTGTAGGCCTTCGACACCAGCGATACCGAAGTCCTACACGCCTTGGACGGGAGTTTCGGTCGACCTCTCCAGGTGGACGCCGCCTGCGTGCACAGGTACACCGCGACTGCACATTCCACCTGGGGCACGTCGACGTAACCCTTAGCTGCCCCACCATCGAGGGAAGAGAGAGCGACGGAACAGGTTTGACGTGTACGCGCCGAGAAAGGGGCGTTCCACGTCTTCGTCAGTTCCTCATGCACTTCCGGGAAGAACGGAACCGGGGCCATGTGTCCAACCGTGAGCGCTGGGGGAGAGGCACCGGAGTACACTCCGACATCTCGACATCCGCTTCCTCCTGAGCTCGTCCCCCCAGCACAGCTGCAGAGAGGCGTCGGGATCGGGTGCCAGCAATTCGCTCTCCGATGCTGCGATAGACATCTCATCATCATCACGCATCGTGTCCGAATACGTGAATGAGGATGCTGACGGTGTGTCACCGCCTGCTAGGGAACGGTGAGGCGAGCGAGACGGGGTGCGAGGGGTCCGCGAGCACTTGGCTGACGGATTAGCGCTCGCAGAAACCTCCATATCACCCTCGCCGCTCGCCTTGGCGGACGGAATGGCCTTAGCCATCCTCGTCACAGCCCGGGAAGCCTGCGAGGTGGTGGCTGGTTCTCGGGAGAAGACAGCCACCCGTGACCGCTACGTCTCTATGACCATCTGCCCGCAGTTCGGGCAAGATGAGTCCACGAAGGCTGCCTCAGCGTGTTGGACCCCCAAACACCTGACACAGACATCGTGCTTGTCCCCTTCCTCGATGAGGACACCGCACCCACAAGAACAGCGGGATATGCTGCGCTGGAGAAATTAGCTCTTTTAGAACACCTCTGGAACCGCCGAGACGCCCAGGGGAAGTCGCTGCAGGAAGGGACAGTCCACTGCACCACGTCGTAGAACCGGCAATGTAGATATTTTGCTAAGTAGCAAGAGTCGATCTTCATCAGCGAAGGCTCCGAAGAACAAAAGGTGAATGAATGAGGCACGCCGTCTCCCTTTTATACCCGGATTTCTGGGGCGGAGTCCGGCATGCAAATTTCATTTGCCAATTTTCATTGGCCTTTTCTAAGTAGTCGGAAGCGATTGGTTCTCAGGGACGAACCCCATCTGTCGGTTCGACACAACATCGAGAGACCGACAGAAAGGGAACAATGTGTTTGGTTTTTAAAGATGAGGTTTAAAGACGAAAAACGTACCAAGCAGAATGTTTTCTCACCCTTCCATTTCTAACACACGCATGCAGTGCTTGGCACTGTCCCATGGTGTTATGGTTATACCAATGGTGAAAGGTGATGATATGCGCGCTTCATTGATTTAACTTGTAGATGCAGACGCATGTTGAATTAGCACTTTACAGCAATAACAACAGCGTTAAACAGCGGTTCAAGTGCAGAAATGCATAAGAAATTTTATTGCCACGCAGCTCATCGGAAGAGAGAGTGCGTGAGCGACTCATATGGAGCCAGAAATATGACAAAACAATCTGAATTTGAATTTCGTAAATCTGAATTATTGACAAGTGTTTTTTAACAAAACTGAATATTATATGGGAGTTAAAATAGTTTTGAATTAGATTTTGATTTCGAATTTGAATTTTTTTACTTGAATATTGAACATTTGAAATTTAACACAATTGCTTTTTTTAAGGCAGAATTTTATAGGCATGCATTTTCAAACAACATATTTTTTGCTCTGAATTCTTAGATTGCAAATATCCAGTTTTTTTTTAATACAGCCTCACGTTTTCAAGATGAAGAAGAAATTCGGAACATCAAATTCAATTTTCTAAAATTCAAAACGCAGAAATTCAGATCGTACAGAAAGTAGGTCAGAGGTCGTCCACAGGGAAGAGTAGAAGATCTCGGAAAAGTCAAACGGAGCGCTTTGGCCACAATGGCCAGTTATTTGTTCTTATTATCCAATCAAACTCCAAACATGCTGTTTTGGAGAGTGGAACTTCTTACATTGCAATAAAAAGGATTTACATTTTTCAAATTGCGACCACGCCCACAAGACTACGCGGGTTGATCGTTTGTTGTTGCTGCAGCATAGCCAAGCTCATACCGCTACAATCTTAGGCAGCTGCCCGGTATGTGTGTGTAATTTACAATATTTTAAAGGGTTTGCTGCATTTCAGTTTTAGGGTATTTAATTTATTAATTTTATATGTGCACATATAAAAATTAATATATAGAATTTTAATTTTCTGTCGTGTCACCTCACGTACCACCAGGGGGTCTTCAAGTACCACTAGTGGTACGCCTACCACAGTTTGAGAACCACTGGTCTAATGCCTTATTTATAAATGCACCTGGCTCCGCACCGCGAGTCTCCACTGATCCCGCGTGGGTATTCCTGAATGGGCGAGGCGTTTATGAGTAATGAATGGGAAACATGCGTACTTTCCTCCAGTCATTTACGATCACGGTCTGATGAAAGGAAATGATTGGATGCTACCAATTTGACATAAAGGGGAATTACAAATTGCCCTCATTGTAATCCGTCAAAATGACAGAATGCCTTCAGATTTTTTCGTCACTGTTAAAAAAATCCGTCAATGATGGAGAATTTTCTGTTAACGCGACCTCTGGTGCGCGTGTGTATGGAATCAGCATTGGTTTTGAAATAAAGTATTCCAGTTATCGGTTTGTGTTTTTTTGTGTGTAAGAAGCTGCATGTGCATAATATGCAAGGATTTAAAATGTACTGTATGTATGAAATATGCAGCAAAAGCATACGGCATATAAAGACAGCAAGGAATACTATACGTTACCAAGCTAAAACGCACTTACTCTACAAACGAATTAGGGTACTTTGCGCGTGTGCACTTATGCTGCATTCAAGACAACTCGGATTTCAGGTATTCCAGACCTCAAACCCGGAAGTAAACATTTTTACTGCAAGAAATGACATGAATAAAGTCTCTTCTGTAAGCTGTATTTGTAAATTCAAATATATATTGTTTTGGCTATATTTAATATGCCGTGACACGTGATTGACAGGAATGCATTGAGGTCGGACAAAATATTCGAGGTCCGAGTTGTCTGGAACGTAGCATTACACATTCATGACATTAAAATATGTGAAAACGTCACCGAGTATGGTAAACAGGGTCAGGGTATATTTACATTTACATTTACATTTAGTCATTTAGCAGACGCTTTTATCCAAAGCGACATACAGAGTTCAGGGAGCAATAAGCGATATGTCATTCAGGAGCAATAATACAATAGGTGCTAATACAAAGTTACTAGTTCCAACAAAAGCCAGACCACTACCTGTTGAGAGAAAGAGAGAGGGTTAGTGGAGTTTTTTCTCATTTGTCTGTCAAGTATTCACAGAAGAGATGGGTTTTAAGTAGTTTTTTGAATGTTGTGAGAGATGTGGTTGACTGGACTGAGTTAGGAAGAATGTTCCACCAGGAAGGAGTTGTGGAGCAGAATGAGCGGGAAAGCGAATTGCTGCCCTTTTGAGAAGGCAATACAAGACGCCGCGGGTTTGTTGAACGCAGGCTTCTTGATGGGGTGAAGGAGTGTAGGAGGGTGTGAAAGTATGCCGCTGCAGATCCAGTGATAGTCCAATAGGCAAGCATTAGTGACTTGATTCTGAGACGGGCTTCAACCAGTAGCCAGTGGAGAGAGATGAAAAGGGGTGTCACATGAGCCCTTTTGGGCTGTTGGAAGACGAGGCGTGCTGCTGCGTTCTGAACCAGCTGGAGTGGTTTGATAGCCTTTGCAGGAAGACCAGCAAGTAGAGCATTGCAGTAGTCCAACCTTGACATTACCAGGGCCTGGACAAGGAGTTGTGCCGCATGCTCAGTGAGATAGGGTCTAACCTTCCAAAGATGAATAAGGCATATCGGCATGACTGTGTTATCCTTGCAATGTTATCATTGAAGACCTTGAAAAACGCAGTCCTTGGTAATCCTATAAATTATTTAGTGCATTTTAAAGACAGAGCATTGAAATTAATAGATTAATATAATTAATATAAATAAAATTGAAACTTAAACTGCCAGTAGGTGTCGCTACTGCCAGAGTAAGCCATGAGTGAAAAGGAGTGAGAGTCATATTGAATTCATTTAACTGATTCAAACAGCGGATTCATTTAGGAACGCAGGGTAAAGACAAGACTGGCTGAATTCGGAACTGCATCTGAATCATGGACTCACTTGATTCGTTTAAACACACGGATTCATTCAGAAAGGAAACACGTCTGCTCAAATGACTCGCAACCCCTCAGCTGGGGTAAACATAACAATTCTGTGCTTTTGCAAAGTGAGGTGCGTGGTGGGTTAAAAGCATTATAAGAAATGTATTTTTAAAAAGTAGTCAGAAGTATAAAAGCTCTTCGACATTGCTCATCATAAATAAAATTACAATAAACACGTAATAAACAACGGAATTTTTGTATATTTCGCTCTGAATTCCCCCTCTGCATTCCAAGCTCTGATAAATGATATGATATTTCTGTATCTGTGTGTCCATTTTCATACATAGCCATTACCATGAGTTTATTAACATATGAACACGTTATAATGACTGTGTCGACTGAAAGATATGCTTTCTGCATTCAGACTGGCGTGCGGGTTACCCTTACCTACATTGACCAATCATATGTGGTTTACGTTCGTATGTTTAAAACTTTTACTTTGAAATTTTCAAACATATACCCCACCTCTTACGTCTCCAGCCTCTCGTTTCAAATTCGAATCGATAGTGTAGCGCTGTGAAAGCAGACGGGCGATTTGCTTTGCGAATATCCGTCGTGTGTTGGTAAACGGCATGTGCTAACAGTCTGCTTTGCCGATTGCGAAACGTGATCGGGAAACAGTTTGCCAGAATATACTCTGACCAAACAGGACACACATGCGCAGTAACGAATGCTTGACCACAACACGTTAAGGCGCATGCTGCAGCCAGGGGTCTCTCTTTCTCTCACCTCTGAGCTTTCAAGTGCACAAGTTAGTTTTGCAACGGATTTATCGCAAAAGTAGTAGCAAAAGTCAGCGCGGGAAGGTTTGAAACTGCAGTGACAGATTTGAGAGATTAGATTCCTATTTGTGGTTGCAATTCAAATCTGAATCAAGGAAGACGTGTAAATATGTGCTATGCATTTGTATCTGTCAATGTATTTTGTTGAATGCCAGTTTACACTTTTGTGACTATTTTTCTGCAACTTCAAATTTAGAACACAGATTTGTGATTTTTGTCCAGGAGTGTCTCAACATTCACCTTCAGTTTTTTATTTTACAAGTTTTCAAATTGGGGTTGTGAGTGTACATTTTAGTGTACAGCAGGGTAGGGCTGTGTATTGGCAAGTGCCTCCCGATACGATACATATCACGATAGATGGGTCACGATACAATATATTGCTATGCATTTCGATACGATACACATTTGCGATATATTGCAATAGCCTACTTTAAATAGAAAATGTAAAAAGTAGAGCTAGAAATGCAACATGCTGTGCACCACCGGGGGTTTTCTGTAAGGATAAGTGTAAAACATCCCTTACCTCATGGACCTTTAGATCAGAGGATTGGATATTAGGGAATGGATTGCGCCCCTCAAGTGGGTAGCACAGGGGAATAAGGTGGCTCACTTGGCTGTTGTGGTGCATTACAGTTAAAACAATGAACACGGGCAGTATAAAACCTCTGGTTCATCTGTGCTGTAAATGTGCTGGTGTCACATCCGTGAAAGCACAATAAATGTCATTGTTACTTTTCTTAATAAACTTTTTGTCCAATGCACTGCAGTAGCCAAGTGACTTGTGTCATGACTTGCGAAGCTTACAACAGCATTATTTTATATAACTCATTACTCTATTACTTATTTTGAAAACCAAAGCACACCCACACATCAGCTCTGAGAGCTCGAAGCGTTCTTATATTTTTCGCCATGCTCGCTTCCACTTACTTTTGGCCGTATGTATATGACATGATTTAAAAAAAAAATCGATAGTAGAGGTATCACTTCGATACGATATCGAAAAAAAAATATTGCGATAGTTACATGTATCAATATTTTTGCTCAGCCCTACAGCAGGGCTGTGCAAAATTCAGAATTTAATTCAATTAAATGAATGAATTTGAATTGACTCCACCCTACAGGATGTTGAATTGAATTTGAATAACAGGAAGTGGAATTGAATTCATTGCAATTCAGAGAAATTCATTCTCATCGCATATCAGTGAGAAAACAAATTTAGGTCATCTAAATATGATATGGCCCTAATTTATCCATCTGTATGTAACATTAATGTCTTTTGTCAGTTACCTGCCTATTCATGATGAACTGCACTTGCATATTTTCTTTTAATGATGACAAGAGACGATTTATACTTGTGCTACTACTGTTTGGCCTGTGCTACCAAACATTAAACCTCTTTAGCACCAGTGCCATGTGCACAAAAAGTTAACTTACAGCCTTAACACTAATAATAATTACAGCTTGCCTTTGTTTTATAGCAGTCACGGAGAGTAGGCCTATAACCAAATTCAGGCGGACAAAGCGGACACTTGTTAAAATGCTTAGAATCTGAAAGAATTATATTATAATTCAATTGAAATATCTTTTTTTTTTATCTTCGGACAAGTAATTTTTGTACTCGGACAAGTGAATGACAAATGTATGAAGGACAACCACATAACAATGCTTAATGTCAAGCCCTGTCAATGTTCTGGTATTCAGGAGAAAACGTGTACAATTGGTTGCATAAATAATGAGGAATGGTGGCATTTCAGAGGGTATGCTTTTTGTAATTTTTTTCCAAGGCATTCCCTTTAAATCGAGCCTTGCTTAGACACTTGTGATTTATTATTTAAAATAAACTTGATGTACTCTACTGTATGTCAAGGTATTTTGATTGCTTGTGCTGGTTTCTCCTGCACGATCCTCTTTTCCACATATGCTTGAAGCATGATTTATTTGAATCACAAATTCATTGACATTTATAATTTGTTAGATTTATAACTTCAGACCAGTACAAGGTGCAATAAAGCTTGACATTTAAATTCACAAAAACTATGCATAGGGGCCTGCTTTGATGTTGCCATCCTTCTTGGTCAAATCAAACTAAATATAAACAAATTTAACATGACCTGCAGAGACTTCTAGTAAGGTCCTTTTACTGTAAATGTCCTTTTCACTGTAAATTATGACAATTTCATAGTTTACACTAAATATACTACAAAACATTGTTGAATTTAACAAAGCATTGTTTACGGTGTAACTATTTAACCTACTTCTTATAGCATTTTAGATCAAATAAATGTAATAATGGGAATTAATGATATAAATTCTAATATGATTAATCTTGTTAAATCTATTTTTTACTGTAAGGTATCTTACAGTTAGCCAACTTTCAGTAGCACTTTTTTCTTTTGTTAAATTCACAGATATTAATTTGTAAATGTCAAATTCCAGGCTATAGTCTATCCAAAATTTTCACCGTATAGATTAGAAAAACAACTGAAGGTTGAAAATGTTCTGCTATTGCTGCTGTAAACGGTCACGTCTTGGAAAGCATGCACCAGATTAACACATTTAAAACTCACACATACTGTAAGTATGTAACATAGTTGTTGGTGATGGTGACAAAACCAGAAAAACTGGAAGTATTGCCTATGCACCGCCCTAGCAAAGTCCATTTGTCAGTAAGTATTCAGATTGCCCTGGAGCATGAAATGACATCAGTGACAGTGATTGGGCTACTATCTGTTCCGATAACTAAAATGACACTATACACCTAGTTAAGAATTTTTTTGTAAGTTACTTTTATTGATTTATGTTAGCCTACCCATAGTGCACAAAGCCTAAAGATTATTAACAGACCAAACACTTCCTGGTCGAAGTAAACATTAACCAGCTTCCCCATAAAGAACAAAAGATTCACAACAGAGATTGGCTGGAAAGTGTTTTTATACATTTTCTAATCAGTAGGCCCTAACTGTAAAAAAGGCTGTAAGTATGAATTACTTCATGTTGCTCCAAAAAATATGAAGTTGTTTAATATTAATAGTATGAAGAGCTTAAAATGCTGTATAAACTAATGAGATGGCCAACCTGTGACTTTTGCTTTGGGTGATTGAAAAACAGGGGTTGTTGAATCAACCTAATCACTAACTCACTCAGGGAAGTATTTCTCTGCTATAAACAAATAAAGATAAAAACACAAATGTTTCTCACTATTCATTATCATGGTCTATATATGATTGAAAATAAAGATGATATTTGTCATTCAAATCATTCAAATCAATGTATTTTTCTGTAATTCATAAAACTCTGTAACAGAGTTTCAACAAACTCTGACGGTATAGTTACATTACTTTTCTAGTCGACTACAGTACAGCGTTTGATGGTAATAATAATATAAATTACGTTTTAATTTAGCTTTAGTCACTACACAGTTTGTGGTATTTTATTAGTTTTGACGACAGGAAAAATGTTAACATCTAATGACATTACAAGTTTAAAAATTCTGCCACTTACGGTTCAGCGTCGATACTTTCCACAGGCGCGACGTAATTAGCAGGGATGTAGCCCTGTTTGTTCGCCGAAATCCCGGTGATTCCTCTTGCGTACCACCAGTCATCTTTTTTAGTCAGTGGCTTAAGTTTATCACCTGTGTGAAAACTTAAATCTTCCTCCGTGCGAGCCGTGTAGTCGTACAGAGCAATGTAAACTGAGCAGGGTTTCGGTGGAAGGACCCTGGGTGGGGGCTCTGTGTGAACATTTTTAATCACAACAATGTCCCGTTTTTTCGTGGCAAGTGAGGTGTTAGTCTCTGGGTCTCTGAAACAAGAGAACGTGTTCTGACAGCATAAAAGAAACCTCTCTCGGAGATCCACCATAGTTAATCCCAGCTGAAAGATGCTGATTAAGTAAAATAAATCAGTATCACGCCTTACTGATGAGTCAGTGATGTTAATCTTGCTAACTTCCGGAAGTTAAAAAAACAGATGTTTTATCCATTGTGTACGTTTGCGAAAACGTTGGATGGGTGAAATGATAGAAAGCGTCAGATTTATTGCTTGCAGTCAAGTATCTATTCGCGTTTCCTGGTCACGTTTCTCTTCAACACCTGTCAAGGCACCTCTACAAGTATGGCAAGCCAGGCAGCTCAGATTTACAGCATTATTATGTAACGCGTTATAAACGGGGTCATTCTACAGAAAGTATTAAAATGTTTACTATGGAGATGTTTAAAATGATGCTATAACATTAGTTTTCTGAATTAGTTAAAGCATTCTAACATTAATAAGCAATGCTTTTACAGCTTTTATTAATCTTAGTGTGTGTGTTAATTTCTGCAGTTAATGATTTCTGTACAAAAAAGTTGCAACGTTTAATTTAGAAAATGTACAGAAATCAACTGCAGATATTAGCACACACTAAGATTAATAAATGCTGTAGCAGTATATATTTTCATATAAAAACACAATAGCATCTGCAATATATGTGAACAATTCAACATTTGTATTGTAGATGCGATTGTGGTTTCAATAAAAAAACAACTTTTCAAAGTTGATGCTCTGCCATGCTGGCATCCATAATCGGGTTCATCATGCATTTACATTTCTCAGAATTTCTCAGGTTGTGCCTATGAAGGAATGTTTTCTGTTTATTATATGTTAATGGATTAACTGCTTCTCTCTGTATTAAACGGGCCCAGGGGCAAAATTATGAAAGACCGGAGCATCGTTAAGCTCTGCCCTTATCGGTTCTGATTTAGGTCCTCAGGAAAACAAATCTTACATGCTATTGCTAACGTTATCTTGTGCATTTTATCTCAATAACAGTTCCTAATTTTCAATAACACCAAGAATTTAGTCTTTGGCGCATGCATATTCGTTGTTCCTAGAGCGCGCGAGGTGGCACGTCACGTGTCTCTCGCGCAGCTTGTGTCTACACACACGCACAGCACGCACGCACGCACGCACGCACGCACACACACACACGAACAGCCGCATAGAAGAAAGACGCTCTTAATTCGCGACGATGGCGTGAGAACTAAACGTTCAAAAGTGGTTACACTTCACAGTTGATGCTGACAGTGACAATGCTCGTTGCCATAAGTGCAACAAAACCTTTACTTGTAAGGGTGGAAACACAAGTAATCTGTCAAAAGTGCATGTACAGACAGAGAGATACACTTTTTTTTGACTGTTTAGCCCAATCTAGTTCATCTCTTGATGCCCAATCTACGTTAGGTATGTACGCTGAATTCTAACAGACGTTACTTGAACTGTGACATTCTTTATATAATATATGCTAATGCCATTCACCCTATTTAAAACAACTGTAAATTCGATCTAACTGGTTTACATAACCTTATGTTAAAACTATGCTAAATCCACATGGGTGGAAAGAAGTCATAATTCTGTTAATGCAGATTAAGCAATGTTAATTATGTTCTTACTT
Organism: Triplophysa rosa; assembly: GCF_024868665.1. Lineage (NCBI taxonomy): Eukaryota > Metazoa > Chordata > Actinopteri > Cypriniformes > Nemacheilidae > Triplophysa > Triplophysa rosa. Next base: position 20,715,399 of record NC_079904.1, read on the forward strand.
TTTATGTATATTTGTTCAGAAAAAAATAGGACAAAGAGTCGATAAGGAAGAACTTATTTAATATGATTTATTTTGTTGTAAATTGTTTATTTAATTTTTTTGAATTATGTATTTATTGTTATTTATGTTAATTCAAATAAAGTAATGTTAATTCTGTTCCTAGTTTGTTTCTTTTTATATCAGAAAGTACCAATAAGAATACCGTTACAGGACCGATAAACAGTATCGATAAGAGTAGTAATACCCAGGGGCGGTCCTACACCATTTGGTGCCCTAGGCGAGCTTGACTGATGGCGTCCCTTCCCCACGAGAAAAGAACTCATGTCCAAAGAATTGCACATTTATTTAAACAATGATAATACAAACAATACAAAAATATGTGCAAAAGAATAAACCTGTTAAATAATAAATATACAAAAAAATAAACTTAACTTTTAACTTTAACAGTAGTGCAACATCTGAGAACAAAAAGTGCACACTAAAGAATCAAAACAAAAAACTAAACTAACAATAAAACACGGTGTGCAAAATTAGATACTGTAAAATATGATTCATATAACCTATTAATCAAAATATAATATACAAAATAAACTCTAATTTTAATTATATATACACTCACCTAAAGGATTATTAGGAACACCATACTAATACGGTGTTTGACCCCCTTTCGCCTTCAGAACTGCCTTAATTCTACGTGGCATTGATTCAACAAGGTGCTGAAAGCATTCTTTAGAAATGTTGGCCCATATTGATAGGATAGCATCTTGCAGTTGATGGAGATTTGTGGGATGCACATCCAGGGCACGAAGCTCCCGTTCCACCACATCCCAAAGATGTTCTATCGGGTTGAGATCTGGTGACTGTGGGGGCCATTCTAGTACAGTGAACTCATTGTCATGTTCAAGAAACCAATTTGAAATGATTCGAGCTTTGTGACATGGTGCATTATCCTGCTGGAAGTAGCCATTAGAGGATGGGTACATGGTGGTCATAAAGGGATGGACATGGTCAGAAACAATGCTCAGGTAGGCCGTGGCATTTAAACGATGCCCAATTGGCACTAAGGGGCCTAAAGTGTGCCAAGAAAACATCCCCCACACCATTACACCACCACCACCAGCCTGCACAGTGGTAACAAGGCATGATGGATCCATGTTCTCATTCTGTTTACGCCAAATTCTGACTCTACCATTTGAATGTCTCAACAGAAATCGAGACTCATCAGACCAGGCAACATTTTTCCAGTCTTCAACTGTCCAATTTTGGTGAGCTCGTGCAAATTGTAGCCTCTTTTTCCTATTTGTAGTGGAGATGAGTGGTACCCGGTGGGGTCTTCTGCTGTTGTAGCCCATCTGCCTCAAGGTTGTGCGTGTTGTGGCTTCACAAATGCTTTGCTGCATACCTCGGTTGTAACGAGTGGTTATTTCAGTCAAAGTTGCTCTTCTATCAGCTTGAATCAGTCGGCCCATTCTCCTCTGACCTCTAGCATCAACAAGGCATTTTCGCCCACAGGACTGCCGCATACTGGATGTTTTTCCCTTTTCACACCATTCTTTGTAAACCCTAGAAATGGTTGTGCGTGAAAATCCCAGTAACTGAGCAGATTGTGAAATACTCAGACCGGCCCGTCTGGCACCAACAACCATGCCACGCTCAAAATTGCTTAAATCACCTTTCTTTCCCATTCTGACATTCAGTTTGGAGTTCAGGAGATTGTCTTGACCAGGACCACACCCCTAAATGCATTGAAGCAACTGCCATGTGATTGGTTGATTAGATAATTGCATTAATGAGAAATTGAACAGGTGTTCCTAATAATCCTTTAGGTGAGTGTATATTTTTCTCGCCGCATATTTGGCGCCCCTCACTAGATGGCGCCCTAGGCAAGCGCCTATGTCGCCTGTAGGAAGGACCGCCACTGGTAATACCGTTAAAATCTTAACAACACCCATCCCTATAATAAAAAATTATTATGCTGATAAATCAACATCAAAAAGTCAAAATCTGGATAAAATGCATTGTATAATGGCTAAAACATTGTGTATATGATAAATTTGAAATGATTTTGGTTATTAATATGCATGTTTGTGTTGTTTCTGACAAACAATATTAAAATGTAGGAAAATACACCAAATAGCGTCTTTATTTTCTTTCTTTCTTCTTTTAGCATTATGTAAAAGGAGGAGCGACAACAGTAAAGGACGAGAGAGAACCAGGCCTGGACTTTACGTTGTTTTATTATGTGTGACCGGCAGTCGACCGTGAGGGAGCTGCCGGCATTTTACTTTCTTTTGTTGTTTGTTTATTATATTAAAGTTTTGTTGTTCAACGTTCGCCGGTTCCCTCCTCCTTCTTCCTTGCTGTGAACATTGTTACACATATATATAATATATATATTATCCTACAGAACTTTATATTTACTGAAGAACTGATTAGTATGTCGGTGTTTAGTTTGGCTGCCTAGCTGTGCGTGCAACCAGTTTACGTCATCGAAAAAGAACATGGCGGCCTCCTTAGGTTAAAATGAGTATTACATTTAGGGTTTTTTTAAAGGTACAATGCGGGATGTTTTGTATGATCTATTAACATAAATGCAATATAACAAACAAAACTGTGTCTTTAGATGTGTATAAAAACCTTACGTAATGAAAAGTTATGTTTTTATTACCTTAGAATAAACTAGTTGTATCTACATAAGGAGCGGGCCTATCTACATGAAATTTGTTATGTTGCGCAGCCATGTTTTGTACAGTAAGCTCTAACGGACAAACAGCTCTACAGAGCGCGTTTTCTATATGTTGGTCTTCTTCGTGTTTTTTTAGACGCAGCTTGCGTCATCACTGAGTTGAAGATGCACAAAGTAGTAAGTCGTAGTACGGAGAGAAGGATGAGTAGTTGTCGTCTAGCTGAAGCAATTGATTGTTCTGTCTTAGAAGTTTTGATAAAATGTTGGACCATGCGTATTGTGCACAAGAGCTGCAGAGCATGAATCTCCATCGTTAAAGAAGCGCAAACGTGATGCTGCCAGAGAAATTAGAGACAAACGGCGGCAGAAATCCAGGATAAACATCGGTGTATCTATTACCAGATGGAAGGCACTGTTGAAAGACAAATGTTTTCAAGGCAACACCGAAGTTGCCTGTTTTCTGCTAGACTGGGAAGATAATTCAACATTTTCAATGTTTCCACTTTTTCAATGTTTACCAAACAACTGTTTTGTTGAAACGGTAACTTTAGCATTTTATACAAATGGCCATATAACCTCCGAATAATAATGTTTTTCCGTCCCTGCGGTACGTACGCTGGTTGTTCCTGACTTTACAAAGGGGGAGACAAACGTCTACTAACTTACACCTAACTTATGTCACTGTCAGATCAAACGCTTTGAACAGCGTTGCTATTTACAATTAGCTAACTTTAGTTACTTCACTACTCTCAGCGTGTACTAGATAGCACGCAAGAAATATATCTAATTATAGAATTGTAACAGTAACTTTCGCAATAGAATACATGTTAAATGATTACGTTAATATATTGCCTTACCTTTGTAAAGAAACATTGTTGCTTGCATCACTGCTATCCGCTGTCTCAGTAGACGACATCTTTTTTACTGTTGCGGCCACCATCGTATTTCGAAAGGGAGGGGTGAGCAAATGACTCAGAGATTCATTGCAAAACTATAATACAACGCTAGTGGCCGCTGATTTTCAAGAACTGCGCCTTTAAGTGCTGAAAATATTTGATGTGTTTCTAACGACAAATGCTATTAGTGTAAGGCTATTACAACGCATTAAGCCATACATCTCTCTATTCCCTTTAAATTAAAATAATATCTTTAAGATTTAATGTATTTCTTCAAGATTTTAAAATAACATGGGTCATTCCGTGTCAAATCAACCAAATTTTGAATATTTCTCTGGCTCAAATTTGTGATATTTTTTATTTTTACAGAAGCAAGAACAACATCTGACGTGATGAAAGCCAAAATATTAAAGGTCATGAATATTTACTGAGTAATCCGCTAATTTGAAGAGGGTGGTAAAACTGACAAATTTCACCTTAAATTTGGAGCCATATTAGAAAGGGGCACTCCTTGTTGCATTTTATGCCAATTATGTCATGGTCGTGGAAATGAGGACCCAGGTGCAGACAACGGTGGACGGAAAACAAAAAGACTTTTAATCAAAAACACAAATCAAACACCCACGATGGGGGGACAAAATGGGAACAGAACTAACAACACATAAAAACATAAACCAAAAACTTCCCACGTGGGGGACAAAACAAGCTGACAGGGTATACAAAAACACTATAAAACTAAGACAGGATTACACAAAATACACGCAAGAAGGCAGGAGCAATGTATAAGAAAAATTAATAGGACTTGGAACAGCAGTGATACAAAACGAATCAGCACAAGACAAGAGACACGAGGTCAGTGTATAGGGGAATACAAACGAGGGATGATAACACATGGAGGGTGACGGGCAGGTGACAAGGATCAAACACTAAGCAGAAGTTAACGAGGGAACGAGAGGGCGGGGCTAAAAGACGCGACACCGGAGAGAGAGAGAATATGGAAGGCCCACAGGGCCAAAACATCTCTCCACATTAAACAGGAGATCCTGCCGTGATTCTGCCACAAGATCAAGAAAGACATGACAAGATGAGGCAGAATCATGACAAATTATGACAGCTCAAAAATGAGGAAAAGGCATTTTTGTGTTCTTTTTACAAAATTCGCATGCCTTTAACTCCAGAACCATTAAGAGATACCTTAATGTCCTTTTAGATTCTTGTGCATTACCTACATTTTTTTGGGAACTATATTTATGAGGCCCTATATGGTTCAGTCATAGAGATATGAGGATCTAAATATGGCTTAATGAGTAAACTGTAAAAATGTAAAAAAATTCAGACAACGAAATATGGCCTATATTTCCCCTCGGGTAAAGAATAGGCATTCCATCCATCACTAAGCACTCTTCCAGGGGGCAGGCAGGGCAGAGCAGCCCTGCCCCCTTAGGCCGGGGAACAGTTGAGTTATCTCACATAGCTCTAACCGGACCTAGTGCTCCAGACGTGGTAACCCCCCTCCATGGGCTGTTCCGTCTGATGTATCCTCATGAATGGTTCCCACCTTGGCAACCCATAACCTCCCTAGGTGGTCTCCCACCTTGTGGTTAATCCTAGTCCGCACATTTTCCCATGAGTTCTCCCCTGTTGGTGAGACCATGTGGTGTCTCCACTAGTTCCTCCCTTCGGTAGGTAGTGGTCTCTGCAGCATTTTTTCCCCTGGGGGGGAATAATGCTTACCCAGTGGCCCTTACGGTGCCGGGCGGCTTCTCGCCGTTAGAGAGCTAGGCCTCCTCCCGTGACGGCCGGTGGCAGGGGCTTCCCAACTTTTTGGTAAAGCTGGATCCCCCTTCCTCTCCACTGGATGGTCATAATTTCGCGTTAGCGTCTACGTCTGACTCGCCCAGGCCAGTCAACGTCGCTCCGCTAGAGATTGTAACGCGGCTCAGTGCTGTGGCGTCTTACATAGGAACCCCATTCTGTCGGTTCGACACAACGTCGAGAGACCGACAGAAAGGGAACGTCTTGGTTACGGATGTAACCTCAGTTCCTTGATGGAGGGAACGAGACGTTGTGTCCCTCATGCCACAACACTGGTCGCCCACCCCAGCGGTCGGGGGAGGATGCTTAAGGCTCCTCAGACCAAAGGTGAATGAATGAGCATGCTGGCTTCCCTCTTATACCCGGACATCCGGGGAGGAGTCCGGCATGCAAATTTCATTCGCCAATTTTCATTGGCCTTTTCTAAATACTCAGAAGATGATAGGTTCTCAAGACAAACCCCATTCTGTCGGTTCGACACAACGTCTCGTTCCCTCCATCAGGGAACTGAGGTTACATCCGTAACCAAGACGTTACATCCGTAACCAAGACATTTTCATTAAACCTGCTTTCTGAAACACGCCTCTGATCCAGGGGGGGTCTGTGTTGTACCAAACACCTTCTACTTCTTGATAATAGACTTCACTGTGCTTCTAGGCATTGATAAAGCCTTGGAAATATTTTTGAATCCATCTCCTGACTTGTATCTGAGCTACATCTGATTGAGTTTACAAGTCAATTGTAGGAGGGGGTGATCCTTTTTTCCAACTCAGTGATTGTTATTTTTTTACAACATGTTGGTATTAAAATTTTTGCTTGATGTTATAAGTTGCACCGAGTAAATACAACTAGATAAAACAAAAACTGTGTCCATATTCATTTCAAGCTGCAAAGTAACAAAATGTGGATATTTTGAAAGGGGGGTGATTCTTTTCTATATCCACTGTAAGTACAGAGTTAATATTACATATGAAAAAATAAATTAATAAATACTTAAATGGAAAGAAGATCTGTTTTTTTATGTGTGTGACAGTAAATGGCCACAATGTTGTCTAGGCAACAACGGCCACTTCCATTTCCTGTTAGTATGTCCCAGTGCGTGCATATTGTTTTGCTACACACTAAAATGTATACACCTTTCCATTACAAAAACAGTACATACTTTTAGTACATGGTATAAGTAGGTGAATTGGGACGCAACAATGGACTTCCCATCACTACATTGTTCACTGGCCTCTTCTGGTCGTTTTGTGTACTGCCACTGAGGAGCTGCCAGCTGTGGCTCATCAGCACACCTATTTAAAGACGCAGTTTTTGATTAACAACGGGCATGTTGGACTTTTAAGGCAGTCCTGCATGTTCAGAAATTTGAAGAGACAATTTGCTCAAAAGTAATATAAGGTTTTATTTATCAGATGTAAAAAGTAATAACAAAGCTTTGGGTTGCCAGACAATCTCCTCACTCCGCCACAAAAAAACCAGCAACCCAGATCATTTCCTGACATCCATATTTATACAGTATGTAACGTCGTTCGATCTTCAAGGGGTGTTCCTTCTATTAGCCAATCTTTATACACCTCGTCCTCCTGACTTCGTCTCTCCGTCACCAGTTTCTGTAAAACATGTTCTATGCAACACATGTTTTGCAACGTGTGTTGCTAATAAAGAGGAAGTGTCGTCTAGAGACAGTTTCATATCGCAAGACAACATGTAAAAATACTTTCAGTAAAAAACACTCAATCATATAATACTTTGATTATGCAGCGTTGCTTCTTAATCCTATGGTTCAATAAAACACATCAAAACTCATGATTATACTTAAAACATATGCAATGGATTAATTCATAACTCTGTGTGTGTGTTAGTTGGTTAGACTCGTCAAAACTATCTGTGATGATTTTGCACGTACACATGGTCAACTTCCTCTCCTGCGGTTAAGCCAGTTTCCTGTTGCAAGCAGCCTAATATTACACAGAAATTTTCACTGAGCAACACAGCAAACACATTTAAACAAACACAATGCAATGATTATTAATGAAATTCACTTATTGATTATATAGTAATTCCTTCATACTCATATTCTGAATAATATTTCCCCACAATTCCCTCTCTTGACCTCATAAAGAGGTCACACATCTTAAAACTTAATCTTCTGTTAGGTCACTTGATAATAAAGGCATACTGTATGGAGGTGGAGATTCTTTTTTCTCAATTGCTGTTACAATTAACCTATTGCACAGTGATCTAATACAGGGAATACAACAACATCCACATGTAATTAATATGCCTAGGAAAACTCCTATTGACACTAAAATAGACATCACTATGGCTTTCCATTTTCCCAACATCGCATCCAACCAATCTCCTAAGGGGCTATTTACACCGGAGTGTTCCTTCATCTCTATAGACAATGTCTTCAATCCCTCTAATGCTCTAGTAACCGATCCATCTGGGGCTGTATTGTTTGGAATATATGTACAACATAGATCTCCAAACATAAAGCACACTCCTCCTTTCTCTGCCAACAGCATATCTAGGGCCATACGGTTTTGGACGGCCATCAAAGAAGTTGGTGCTAGTTGTTCCGCTAAACCATCAACAGCATCTCGTGTCATGTTTGCTAGTCTCATCACATTATAATGTACATAATTTATTCTATCTACATTTTTGCTAGGGGTGACTGGGAAAAGTGCAGATATTATTGGTATGTTCTCAAATCCTGCTGCTACTTGATCTGCTAATTTGTATTCATTCGGTACTCCCCTAGGAATTCCTATTGCATCGATATATGTGGGGCTGTTTAATGACAAATCTACACTTGAACCTATTGCCCTCTTCCTGAGGATATGCCTTCTGCGTCTTCTGGCAAGTGTGGCTGAACTTATACTTTCCTTCTTTACAGTTTTCTCACCGATTAAGGCAATCGGGGCTCCCAACCTTACCATAGCACACATTCCTTTTGCTCCCTTAGGTATTCTAGTAAACAGTCTACGATCTCCACAATAGTAATATAATCCTGCTCTAGCCCATGTTCCTATTTGTGTCCCCTTATCTATCACTATCTGATTACACCAGTCACTACTTATTTCCCCTAGGTTACTTGTTGGTGAGTTACGTGTAATGTTGAAACACGTATAGTTTGCTTTTTGTGGTGTGAATGGTCCTGCCTTTGAGTAATTTGATATGGGTGGAAATATTGGCTTCATATCACTATGTGACCATGGTTGGTACTGCAAATTCCCTCAGGTCTCTGCATCAACTGGTGCCTGTATTTGAGGTGCCATTAGCTGGTTACCTGGCCATATAAAACAAACTCCCTTTCCCATGGACCCTGTTTGCTTCTCAATCTAGTTGCTATGGTCCATCTACAATCATGTCTCCCGTAATTTGCACCTTAATGATTCTTCCTGTTTGTTAGACAACGGAGGTGTTGATGTATGTTTTGGTTTTGGTGTGCGTAATGGTTCCTTACTCTTATCCTCTTCCTCACTTCATCATCAGCTTCCCCTCCCTCATCAGTTGAGTCCGCTCCCTCACTATTCTGAGTGTTCTCCACTCTTTTATGGCTGCTTTGGCTTTATGTAATGTGTCATCCACATCCTTCTTTACTCCTTAACCAGGTGGTCAAATCTCTGTTCCAAAGCTCTGTATCTGGTTTGTAACTCCTGTTAAGTCTACATCTACTTCTCCACTGTTTATCTCTACCACCATCTGCTGGTGAGACGGCTCATATGACGGAGGATGGCTTAATGAAGGATATATTGAAGGTATGTGTTTCTGAAGGGGAGGAGCTGTTGGGTTAGTCTGAATGCTTCCTGTTTTGTCTTCATTTCTCTCTCTAGCTGCTGAGATGTTCACGTCCTGTTTCTGTGTGCTGAGTGCCGTAGCTGTTAATGCCACTCTAGTCCATACCCTCAAGTTCTTTTTTAAACTTTCTTCTTCACTTCTGTGTTTTCCTGCATTATACCACTTAACTTTGTCTTTCTCTTCAACATGTCTACGTAACTTATTATGGGCTTTCTTTTCCATCTCTCTAACTTTTGGCGCAAGAGGAGTCACAATTTTTTCCTCTCTGCCCCACCCTTGATCATCACACAACGCTATCCAACATTTATCAATCTCTTTCTGTCTTTTCTTTCCGTCTTCTGGCTCAGTCTGTGCTAAAAGCATATTTGTAACATTTTGCCACTGCACCATTACTGGCGGACATCCGTATTCATCACATTCTTTCTGAAATTCAGCCATTTTACACACAATTGTACTGTTCACAATCTTTTACAGCCTTATGTATTCCAATTTATAGTATAAGGTGGTCTTTGTGACCAGTTTTCCAAATTAAGTAACTCAATTATTGACGCAACGTCTCAGTTTCTCAACAAGTCTCTGTGACGCAACGTCTCAGTTTCTCAACAAGTCTCTGTGACGCAACGTCTCAGTTTCAATCGCCTTTATCAGTCTTCACATTCAACTCTTGACATTTAACACACAATTATTGTTCGCGGTTTTCAACAATTACACAGTATTTTCCCCCACAGTTAACTCACTTTCACACTAATTTTCACAACATTCAAACGTATAACAGACAATTTTACACACTTTTACATTTCTTCCACAGTATTACAGTTATTCAGTTTCAATCAATACTTTATGAGAATACCGTCTCAATCCAATCTGGTGCTTCGTGAGAATACCGTCTCACGCAATCCCCAGGCTTTTCGTGGGAATGCCGTCCCACCTGGTTTCCAAACCAATCAGGCTTTTCGTGGGAATACCGTCCCAACTGGTTTCTAAACCAATCTTTTTCTGAGCATACCGGCTCAGGGAATTTCAACCCAATTGGTACTTTGTGAGAATTACCGTTCTCACTAGACTTTTCACATCTGATTTATTAAACCTTTCATGACGTTCTACCGTCTGTGATTTTACGTGACTTTACAGTCTCTGTTTTAACAAATATCTTTAATTGACAAAATCTTTTAAAAGCTATACTTGTTTGTTTAAATGTTGTTTTCACGTGGTAAAATTGTGTAATCATCAAGTCACCAATTGTTGGACTTTTAAGGCAGTCCTGCATGTTCAGAAATTTGAAGAGACAATTTGCTCAAAAGTAATATAAGGTTTTATTTATCAGATGTAAAAAGTAATAACAAAGCTTTGGGTTGCCAGACAATCTCCTCACTCCGCCACAAAAAAACCAGCAACCCAGATCATTTCCTGACATCCATATTTATACAGTATGTAACGTCGTTCGATCTTCAAGGGGTGTTCCTTCTATTAGCCAATCTTTATACACCTCGTCCTCCTGACTTCGTCTCTCCGTCACCAGTTTCTGTAAAACATGTTCTATGCAACACATGTTTTGCAACGTGTGTTGCTAATAAAGAGGAAGTGTCGTCTAGAGACAGTTTCATATCGCAAGACAACATGTAAAAATACTTTCAGTAAAAAACACTCAATCATATAATACTTTGATTATGCAGCGTTGCTTCTTAATCCTATGGTTCAATAAAACACATCAAAACTCATGATTATACTTAAAACATATGCAATGGATTAATTCATAACTCTGTGTGTGTGTTAGTTGGTTAGACTCGTCAAAACTATCTGTGATGATTTTGCACGTACACATGGTCAACTTCCTCTCCTGCGGTTAAGCCAGTTTCCTGTTGCAAGCAGCCTAATATTACACAGAAATTTTCACTGAGCAACACAGCAAACACATTTAAACAAACACAATGCAATGATTATTAATGAAATTCACTTATTGATTATATAGTAATTCCTTCATACTCATATTCTGAATAATATTTCCCACAGGCACTAGTGTTGTATTATATTTGCAACGAATCGCTCAGGCCAAACATGACGGTGGCCACCACAGTACAGAAAGATGTCGTTCTCATGTTGACGCAGGGAAGAGATTTTGCGGGCATTAGAAAGACTGTAGAAAGAGCTATGTCTTATTTATTACATAAAATAAACGTTCTGTGGATTTTAAGTATAAAAAGAAGGATAGAAGTCAGACAGGAGCTAGGACCTGCGCTAATATTATAAAGACTTTCCAGCAGAGACGCTTTAAGACCCGCGGTACTAAGGCTTTTAGCAGAGATACTCACAGATATCTATGGAGATACTTTCCAGCAGAGAGACGTTTGAGAGAAGATCGTCTCAGAATCACCACCGAGGAGGTTGCTTTGATTCGGATCAGTATGCGAGTAATATACTAACATACCAAGATATGTTGTTGTTGTAATATTAGCTGTGTGACAGAGCAGTTTTGAGTGTCATTGTTTATCTGGAACCGCTTTAATATTGTTCTCGAAACTGGAGAGAGGGAGTGTTTTACTCTTTTACTCAATGATGAATAAACTTTCAGTTAATCCGCAGGTTACATGCGTTCCCAACCATAGAGCATGATCCGTACGGATCATCCCGCGATCTATTTCACCACGATATCGCAGCGGAGAGGAAGAGGAAACGCGTGTTGTAGAGTTGTTTGTCCGTTTAGGGCTACTGTACAAAACATGGCGGCGAATTCAATGCATGTAGGGCCGCTCTGTATGTACTGTAAATATAAATAGCGTATTCTAAGGTATTACAAACATAATGGTTCATTACGTAAGGTCTTTATACACCTCTGAAGAAATAGTTTTGTATATTATATTGCATTTCTGTCAATAGATCCTCCTAAAAACCCTGTATTGTTACTTTAAGCTTTCTGTGTTCGCATCGTCTTTTGTCAGATCGTTTGGTTACTCATGTTTGCTCTCGTCTGGTGCAGTTGAACTCGTGCATTCTCTGTTCTGCATTTTGGAACACCAGCTACCCTTTGCAGCTCTGTGCTACCGAGGAACTCACAATTCTCTGCACCTGACTGTGTTATCTGTGTTTATCTCCTGTCTGTATAATAAACTGTTAACCTGCATTTGCGGTTGAAGCTCGTCATTTACCCTGACACTACACCATATTAGACAACATGAAAACAACAGGTATTTTTCATACAACAACAATTCTGCCATACTGAAAAAAAAAGGTTTCTTTGGAATCACTCCACACGATTTGATTGTTTTTTTTAATAACTTTAAATTTAAACTTAAATTTAATTAGCACTAGAAAACTCATCTTAATCCAAAACACATAAAAAATGGTCCCATTCAGGTTTCCAATCTGAGATAAATCATATGAATGTGTCCATTATTAATCTAAAAGAAGATTTACAAGTATGTTTTTAGCTGGTAGGTGGCAGGAATTAGTGTGTTTCTATGTAATTGGATATAGCAACGCTTTCTGCATGAGTTGTGAAAGAGGCAGAATTTAAACGACTGTGCGAAAAATCTTGTTTGTTTATTTACTTTTTATGTTTTTACTTTCTCCATACACACAGGCACACGCAAATCCCTAGAGTGATAGCAGCAGCAAACTTTTGGGTGGACCATGCTTTGGCAGTGATCTTATCCAACACACTAGTGGAAACTGTAAGTGTTTGCAACAAATTGTATTCTTGAGTAGTCTGTGACCACCCACATACAGAGTACTTTATGTTGCCCAAACTCTTAAAGTGAACTAAGAGATATGACTTTGTTGTACTTTACAGAGCCAACATTGTACTTTTCTTTTTGTGCTGTCTTAAACGCCATGAAGGCCAGTTTATTACAGGGTAGTATCAATACCTTATAGATTAGAAACTTACTACTATTACAAACTTAGACAATTTCAGTTGTTTCATCAATGAACATTAAGACAATTGCAGTTAATACCATGTATTCTGTTTTGTTTATTTTTCAGAAATCTCATCACTTCTGTTTTTACTATCTATAAAAAAGTTACTTTGCAAAAATGCAAAGTTGTGAAAACACTAACACATCTGTGAAGTGCTACAGGAATCAGTTTTAATCGAATTGAAAGAATTATTATTCAGGTTTAATACAGGTGAGATGGCATGAATGAATATTTTAAAATATATGTTTTTGGTGAAATGTAAGCTCCAGCGCAAGTTCTGCCAGGAAGACTCAATCTCACGCCACTAACAAAGCATAGACCTAACCAATCATCATTTAACCAATCACCAGCTAACACTTAGAGTATATAAGATCGCCACTCACCTCTTGTTTGCATTCACAGTTGAAGCCGCTGATATTTACCCCATCCTCCCCACCACCACCAGGACGGTCCCGTCCATCAACCCCAAGGGGGATAGCTACACCCCTGCCTCATCATCAGGCAGGAAATTCAGGATTTCAAGATCCTCCAGACGCGAGCCAAGGACGGGGCCTACGCCAAAGAACTACATACTACCATAACTGCACCCTATGCCAATCAGTGTCTAATAAATGTTTATGTCATGCATTCTAGCCTCCCGGGTCTTTCTGGCAGAACTATTCTTTTATGTTAGACCAACTTTCAATCATGTGGAACCACTGTCCATGACTGAATCATGTTGAGCCAAAGGTTTTTTTTTTAGTGAATGGAACTTCTCTTTAATATATTGCATTTCATTTATTATAGTAATTGAACAAATGTCTCACAAATCAGAAAAATTAACACTTTAAAAGTATACAACTTAAAGCTATTTTACACATTGTATTTGTAGATGTAACAATCCTAACCAGGCAGGGAATGGATCCAAATGCAATTCAATACAATAAAACAAACATACAAAAGAAAACGTCTTGGTTACGTATGTAACCTCAGTTTCCTGATGGAGGGAACGAGAAGTGGTGTCAAACCGACAGAATGGGTTTGAACTTGAGAACCTATCATCTCTGATTGTACTTTTAAAAGGCCAATGATCTTGGCGAATGGTATGCCATGCTAGTCTCCGCTAGATATCACATGTTATCGAGTGTTGTTGTTTTATTACTCGAGACGCCTCTTGCATTATTGATCCAGAATAGTATAGTTTTTCGCCGCTTTAGGCAGGTCATAGTGCTGATGGACTCATGTACCCCTCATATATGTGTCAGCATTTGATGGATCCTTGTATTCCCACCAGGCACAGGTCCATGATGTCCATTTTCGTTAGTCTGAGTTTCCTTAGGCCTCTACTGGAGATCCCATACATTAGTCCCCTGCTCGAGATCACAATCTGGAGGTGTTCGATGTTATTGCATTCTGTCCATTCCTTTATTGCATTTTCATTTCTGATGGATCCATATTTTCCAGTCTTTATCCTCCAGGATTCCTCCATTCGCTGTCCAGCCACCACTGTAACATCCATCACTGTCGCCTTATCCTTTCTTGTTATTATTATGTCCGGTTTAATGTATGATTTGTCCACCGGAATAATCGGCTCTACCAGTGTGTTATAATCCTTGCTTCTGAGTTTTTATTCAACAGTCTCATTATTCGATTGTGTCTTGCACATCTGACGTCATGTGTTATTTGACATTTTTGGAGAATATGATTTAATGTCTCTATGGCTTGACATCCTCCTCTGCAGTTGATGTTTTTCTCGGGTTCTTTCCTTCCTCTCGAGGCTCTTGCTTTTGTCGTTAGTGTTCCACCTCTTAGTTGGATGCCTCTCAGGAATAACCTCGGGAATATCCTCTCTGGCCTTTGTATCCAAAGATAGCTCGCCTCATCAAGGTCTCCTATTTCGAGCTCCCTCCCATCCACTGACCGGTGGAGCAGGGACCCCCGATCCTTCTTTGCCTCCGCAGTAGTACAGATGCTGGTTCTTTTTATCCATATTGGAATGTTGACTTGGCGTAGCAGTGTTTTAAACGCCTTGTGTGGAATTGTAGCTTGTATATCAGTGCTTTGCACCTTAAGAAGTTTCTCGAACCTCGCCTTCTGTAGTAGGGGGATGTTTATTGCTAATTTGGGATGTTGATTCCACCGTAATCCATGCATATTGTGCATGGAAGTACCCAAGGGGGGTATCTTTAGGGAGCCTCATCCACACCCTGACAGATGCCCTGATCATCCTGTCCATCCTCAGGAGAGTGTTCCTGTGCGCATTCCCCAATATCAAGGTGTGTAATAGCCGTGGTGTTAAGTAGGTTCTTAGAATCATCAGCCGTTGTTGTGGTTTTAATGGTGCTGTTTTGACCTCTCGGAGCATTCTTTCAAGTTCCTCCGTTTGTTTGGGAGTGACTTTGCCTTTCCAGTTATAGTAGATTCCCAGATATTTTTGGGTGTCTGCGACCTCCATACCTATTATTTCTCCTTCACTGGTTTTATATGTATGGGGCATTAGGGCCAAGTTTCTTGCTTTTCCATCCTTAGCAATGGTCATTGCTCCCGACTTCCTAGCATTAAGTTGTAAACCGCATTCCTTTAGCCCTTTCTCGAGTCCATCCAGTTTGACTTGCATTCTTTCAGCAGATGGGGCAAGGAGGATTAGGTCATCCGCATAGGCGATACAGCTGATGTTATGTGCTCCAATCTCACATCCAATCCCTACATGTGCTGAGTTCATTGGAATCTCCATTGTTAATATGAAGAGTATTGGGGAGATCGGATCTTCTTGTATCACTCCTCGACCCGCTCTTGTTGTCACATTCTGTACCACAGTTTCAGCCGTCTCATACGATCTTTTAAGGTACGTCTTGTGCGGGGTGATGGCGGGAGAGAGGGCCGCGGCCCGCAGGGATCGACGGGAGCGCCCGGGGCAGCCGCTCCGCCGGCCGGGGTCCGGACCCGCTTCGCACCTCGACCCGACCGACCCGGCCCTTAGAGCCAATCCTTATCCCGAAGTTACGGATCTGACTTGCTGACTTCCTTTACATGCCATAATGACACCATATCACGAAGAGCTGCCACATATTGAAGAATATTTTCGTCATGCCTTTGCTTGCTCTGACAAAATTTATGTCGCTCAGGAAAGACATTAACTTTCGGTACAAAGTGCGCCTTGAGAGCTGTAAGAACAGATGCATAAGTTGTACCGGTATTAGGAAGAGTGTAGAAAACTCTCTGTGCTTCTTTCATCAGGCAGTGAAGCATGCAAGGGGGTGCACAGAGGGCCAAGGCTCAGACATCACGGTTTATTACTGATCTGAGATATGGGGTTTTGAGCCAGTTGAGTGTATTGAAAATTATTAAGTAATGATAACCATCCATAACAACAACCAATACCAGACAACTAACAAGAGAAACACAGGAGTATATACTAGAACTGTGGATAAATAATCCAACCAGCCATTTTCTCAAGAGGAGCGAGCATGGCGCTCCAGCTTCCAGAGCCGACCCGTGGGTGCGCTTTGATTTTAAGGATGCGTGTTTAGAGCGCATGACATGTGTCCATTGTGATGCGCGATGTGGAGCAAAGGCACAGAGTTTTTTCAGGAACTGAGGAATACAAACTTAAAATCCACAACAACCAGGGGAAACACAGATACGTGACAGTTTGTTTTGGAGGACAGTCTCTTAAATGTTCATATTTTATTTATTGGTGTACATTAAAAAGTATAGAGAACAACAATACAGAGAAAAACAATTAAGAAATACATTTTAAAACCAAATTTGAACCAAAATTATAAAATGAAGTTTTACGCAGTTCTGTTAACTCTTGCATTGTTGATAAAGCAGTATTGTACAGTTGATAAAGTGTTCTGAATGTTTATTCTGTAGAAAACCCCAACCAATGGCTCCTGGCTTGGCTCCCTAGATCTGGCTCCATTTCAAGTTGGATTTTTTTCTGCCATTTAATCATCTGCCAGACAGAAATTGTTGTTTTAGAAAAATAATGTTTATACAAAAATAACAGCAAACCACTCTACAACTGTGCAAGACAAGTTACCACACTAGGGGACAGGAATTTAGAACAAAGACCAGTTTTTGTGCTCGAGTTTGGAAGATATGAAAAAGTGTAAAAGTTTTGTCTTTATATGTGATGTTAAATTATCATGTTTTATCATCAAACAAAAGCAGTACAGATTATCCAGCTCAATTACTTTACCTCCATCCATATTACAGGTGTAAATCTAATGATCTGAAGTTGAACTGAAAATTTAACAAAGCCACATTACAAGGAAATGTGTGAACAGTATGCTTAACTATTTAATCTTTAAAACTATTTACTGACATTTGAAATATAAAATGTCTATAGTGAACCTATTGTTCAATTACATGTTAAACTGAATTTATGTAAGAACAAAGATTTAATACGTCATAATTATTCTGCAGGTGTGTTATTCTGGGTTTAGGGTTGGATGTAAGTTAAGGAGTTTAAATAGGCCTACACCAAATATAAAGTGCTACAGTACTTGGTATGATAATGAATATATTATAGTAAAGCTTTAAGACAGACACTTGACTGTCATCAAACTACTAAAGTTTAAAGTGAGGCCACCAGGCCAGTTCTGCCCTCTGCTTTTCCAATGTATAATAACCACACATTTCATCTCAGTTTAGAGACTGATCCTAAGATGCATATCACTAAAACTAATCAGCCCAGAGGGAAAAAGTAGTAAGTGAATCATTTTCTTATTATTTGTGAAATGCGCTTATTCCTAGCAAAACAAGAAAAAACGATTAAAACAATTTTTTGGTTCAAAAAATGAACCAAAAAGTAGACTCTTTTTTTAAAGAATGACCCTAGGTTTAAATGATAGGCGTTACCAAATGATGGTAAACACTTGTGCATTCCCAAGGGACACCAAGCCCTTCATCAAGACTGACATCTCAGTAGGAAGAGGCAGATTCTGGGTGCTGCTAGAGAAGCCAAGTTTGTATAAATATCGGAATCTCTGAACAATAAAAGAACAGCTTGGAAAGTTATACAGATATTATACAGGATACACAGATTGATTGAGACTGCAGCCTGACTTCTGGAGCTCCAGCCTGCTGGTGGGTAGATTTTATTTTTAAATTAATTTATGTTCATTAAATCGGGAACAATAACTGCTTTCAAATAACAATTGAAATAATAATTTAATAGTAACTATAATAATGATAATATTAATTTGAGTGGTATGAGACATGACATGTCCTCTTGCAATTGTAGGTTTTGCTTCAGAAATATGGACCTCAGTGTAGCAAGCGTTCTACTACTTGTGGTACTGGCTGAGACCACCCCTGAGAGATACTATCATGTTAAGAAACAGTCTTTTCCTACAAAATCCCACAGTGAGTATACAATTTATGCTTAACATATGTTCATAGCACTATCGATAGAATGTATTTTATCTGTCCTATGCTGTGCCGTGTAAAATATGTCTGAATGTCTCTAAACCATAACATCTGCGTACAGGTGCACATTACACAAGGGAGTGTAATGTAAATAGTGAAAACAAGATTGACTCTTTTAATTTAAAAATCTGTCCAATCCAAGAGTGTTTTATAGGAATCTGGTAACACGTTACATGTTGTATTACTAAACCTACACTCTCCTACAGCTACAATACTTAAAATCACCTGGGTGAAAAAAGACAGCAAAGGTATATTGTTGACCCACAAACATTGTTTTGCATGCAATAAACTCGCAATTGTACAGTTGAACAAGTACTGATAGTATTGACCACATTTTCTTGCTTCTAGGTTGAGAAAAATACATAACCAGACAAACATTTTATTTATTTCTAATACTGCGTATTAAGTCATATTAATTCTATTAAAATATTTTTCGTCATAACTGTTCCAAGGTTACTCATGTAACCAAATATCTAGCCCCAAATCTAATAGTTTCAAATGACATTAATTAACTCATTAACTCTATGTGTAAGTTTTGTGTCTTGAGTTAAGTTGCACAAGACAGAAGTGGGAACGACACATTAATACAACTGCCGAAAAGCACTGTTAGAAACAGACATTGATACATATGCTTATCTTACATGGCAGTAAGTTCTCTATTCAGGGTGCAAACCTCCAATCAAAAGAATCAAAATAATGTGTAGTCACTTTGTAGCGAATTCAGTAGAAGAAAACATTGTTGTTGTAACTAAAGCATGTTTGCCGTAATTTCCATTAAAATGGAAACAAGAACATAATTAGCCATTTCAACTGTAAATACAGTAACACTTATTGATAACATTATTAAAAAAATCATGACAATTAATTTTGAAAAATATAGATCTGTCATGATATGTCACAGAGTGTGTTAAAGATTATGTTGTAATATTGTGTCACAAATATCTTTTTTTTTTCTTTAGCTGTTGCTAGTCAACCTGGTATTCCAGGATCCCCAGGTGAACCTGGTCCGCCTGGTCCCCCCGGCCCAGCAGGAATACCTGGAAAAAATGGTTTTGGACAGACTGGACCTATAGGCCCACCTGGACCACCAGGTCCAGCAGGTTACTCCTCACCAGGAAAACCTGGAAGCCCAGGAATACCTGGAAAACAAGGGGCATTAGGATTTCCAGGTGAGAAGGGACATCCAGGGCCTCCAGGACCACAAGGGGCAAGAGGAGCATCAGGACCACCTGGAACCCATGGGCCTGCTGGCATTTCCGCTCCTGGAAAACCTGGACCACACGGTCTTCCTGGTGGAATGGGCCCACGTGGAATACCAGGCCTAATAGGGCAGCCTGGAATTCCTGGTGTGCCAGGCCAGAAAGGAGAACCCGGCCATGGTATTCCAGGGAGAACTGGTGGCCCAGGTTCAGAGGGTCTTCAGGGGACTCCTGGTCAGCCTGGAATTGGAAAACCTGGACCAGCTGGATTTTCTGGAGAGCCTGGAAAGCCAGGAATGCCAGGAAGGGATGGAATACCAGGAGCTATGGGTATGCAAGGCCAAAAGGGTCACACAGGAGCACCTGGGGTAGGAGCACCAGGAAAACCAGGCCTGAATGGTGCTCCAGGTTTGCCTGGGCCAGTGGGCCAAAAGGGTCCTCAGGGACCAGCAGGACAACCAGGAGCTCCAGGTCTGACTGGTAATGGAAAGCCTGGAATACATGGACTTCCAGGAGAGAGAGGAGTGCCAGGAATCCCAGGTCCCACAGGCCAAAGGGGAGAGCCAGGGCAAAAAGGTTACACAGGTCAGCCAGGTGGAACTGGGCAGAAAGGTTCACCAGGTCTGCAGGGTGTTATGGGTTTCCCAGGAGAGAGGGGAGCACAGGGACCTAAAGGAGATAATGGAATGGGTGGAGTAACAGGCCCTAAAGGTTCAAAAGGTGAACAAGGTGCACAAGGTTTCACAGGAAAGCAAGGTATTCTAGGTGCAGCAGGTCCCCCAGGCCAGATGGGTTTTATGGGACCCCGGGGTCCAAAGGGTGAACCAGGATTGACCAGTGCTCCAGGTATTCCAGGCAGAATGGGACCACCAGGAGATAAGGGACATCCTGGGCTTCCAGGGCCACGAGGTGAAAATGGCGAAAATGGTATCCCTGGAGCAAGAGGACCAGCAGGCCAAGTGGGACTGGCCGGTCCACCGGGGCTTAAGGGACATCCAGGACCCCCTGGCCCAACAGGTCTTACAGCAAAGGGAAGTTCTGGACCTCAGGGTCCTCATGGTATACCTGGTGCCAGAGGTCAGGATGGTCTCCCAGGCCTTCCAGGTCCTCCTGGACTACCTGGTCACCCAGGCGAGATTATGTACTACAATGACAAAAGCATGCCTATTAAGTCTCGTAAGATGCCAATGCCTGTTAGTCATGAACTGATTAAGGTACCCATGTCAGCATTTACAGCACTTCTTACCACTGCATATCCCAATCCTGGAACACCAATCATATTTAACCAGATAGTCTACAATGGAGAGAACCACTATAATCCAAACACCGGCATGTTTACCTGTCAAGTTCCAGGACTGTACTACTTTTCCTTCCATATACATGTCAATGGAGCAAATGCATTAGTAGCACTTTATAAAAATACAGAACCAGTCATGTTCTCTTATGATGAGTACAACAAGGGTTTTCTTGATCAGATGTCTGGTAGTGCCATCCTTATGCTACATGCCTATGACACTGTGTACATTCAGGTTTCAGATGATCAGTCAAATGGCATTTATGCTGATGAAAATGTTCACTGTTCCTTTTCTGGTTTCTTGATTGCCTCAACATAATTTTTTCTCGATTGGAGTTTTAGGTTCCTCGCCACCATTTGCATACTGTTTTGCACTATTTGCCTGGCCAGGGGGGCTGCTTTAGAATTTTAAAGTTTTACTTAATTAATATTGCATATAGGAATTTATAGTCTGTTTAATATTTGACCTGTGTTTCTCTCTGCTGTATCTTAAATGAGTGCTTTCACTGTGCATGCGTGCCTGCGTGTGTGTGTTCATGTTTGTATATCCCGGTGGGGACCTAAACCTGAATGCACACCAACACATGGGGACTCGTGTCACTGTGGGGACCAAAATTGAGGTCCTCACGGGCAAAAAAGCTTATAAATTGTACAGAACGATATTTTTTGAAAATCTAAAAATGCACAACGTTTTCTATGATCTTTAGGTTTAGGGGTTGGGTTAGGGGTAGGGGATAAAATATACAGTTTGTACAGTATACAACTCATTAGGCCTATGGACTGTTTACTAACTTTAATTGTTTTGCTTATAGTCAATGTTTATCATGTACAGCTGTAAATGTAACAATGAAAATTGTAAAAAGCACTATATAAATAAATAAAGTTGAATAAATAAATAAATGAATTGAATGGCCTGTTACGGTTTAAATTAATGTTTAAATGACATTAGAATTCAAAGTAATCACTTTGGTAATCTAAAATACTTTTCGGTTGTAACTATAATTTGATTACCTCCCATTTAAAAGTAACTGTAATAAAATGCAGTTACTCAAACTTTGTATTTTAAATACATTACTAAGTTACATGTATGTTGATACTCCCCAGCCCTGTGCGTGCATGCAAATGAACAAACTACAAAGCTCAAAGTCCATGCCAAATGGAGTTATTCTTTTCTGCATTTATTTCTGTGATGCAGCTACATGTCACACATTTCCACAATGCCTACTTATGTTGTTCCAATGTATTTTTTAATTAAGTTGCAGTTTCTAAATTCTCAACTAGTTCACACTTAAAAATGTATGTTTATAATCAATAACAACATCACTTTTCCAATATTTATTGTGACACATCATACAGCACAAAGCAGACGTAGGCCCAATCCCAATTCTATTTTCTACCCCTTCACCTACCCCTCACCCTTGCCCCTTGAAACAAATTTTCCGCTAAGAAATGGGACACCCCTACAACACTGGTATACATCATCATACGTCGTTGCTAGCTCCTAACGTTACGTCAGAGGACATGCGCCGATGCACCGGGTATATGACATACAAATATATTTTCTATTATCGTGCAATCAGTGCTGTCCGCTAGCAAACTTTAGCGATTTTTTTGCAAACGTTAAAAGAACATCACTGTAAATACAAACACAAGATTGAATGTAACATACACTGTAAAAAATTGCTGTTAAAAAACAGCCAAATTCTGACAGTAACATACTGTTTTTTGTTAAAACAGTAATATACTGTAGAAAACAATGCATCCTAGGCTTGCTGTTAAAAAACAGCCAAATTCTGACAGTAACATACTGTTTTTTGTTAAAACAGTAATATACTGTAGAAAACAATGCATCCTGGGCAATATTTTGCAGTTTAAGAAACTACTGTTAGTTTACAGCCATCTGTCAACAGTAATCTACTGTTGTACTGTATGCAATGCATTTTGGGCTGTGTTAACCCCTTCAGACCCTGCTTCAATAAGAATGGACATTACGTCTTTTCTGGTTTAGACCAATAAAACTGCATGTTTCTATCATTTTAATAATACCTCACATATTGTTTACCAAGTTAATGCTAACCTCATTGTCTTGCCCCTGTTATATTTTATTTGGTTATGTTTTTCAAAAAAATCTAAAGATATTTTAGAGTTGTACAACACAGGATTTTATTTATTTAATGTCCATCCCAGTGGACTTGCGGTCTTAAAAATTATAAGATGGCAGACTTTTTTGCACTCCAGCTCATTACACACAATTGGCATTTCACAAACATTGATCCCTTGACTACCAAGCACAAGCATAAATATGATCAAATCAGCCATCAAGTATACGCAGAAACCCAACAGGCACAATCAGACATATAGGGCCTATATATAGGCTACACATGTGGTACTCAGACTGAAATACTGCAAAAAATATGTTTTTTCTATTTACTTATTGTATTACTCAGTCCTACAATAAATATGTATTTTTTAGCATTTTTTTTACTTTGACTTCTATCACACTGTTTAGGTTTAAATTATAATTCACATGGTTAAAACATGCAATTTTATGTTGCTTCAGTTGGGGTTTCCAGTGTTGTGGACTTGAAAAAAAACATACAAAATCGTGAACGTTAGCATAAATACTATTTTTTACATTTGTTTCTAAATTAAAGAACAGTTAATGTGAACTGAATATTTTTGCATATCCTTTTAGCATAGGAAAATATCAGAGGGTAAATAACAGTAGGCCTACAATGCAGTAGGCTATTTTTCTGGAGCATGAGAATTAGTTTTGTGAAAGTTCGTGATTGTTTCGTCAGTTCAGTAAGTTTACAATTCTTTAGCGTCCCGAATCATTTTCAGTCAGGTACTTTTGGCCAGGTGGAGTTTTCCCACAAATGTTCGACTTTTCTGCCCGAAGAGGACCCACGCGAGGACGGACCATCCGTAGCGCTTCATCTGCACCAACCTGCATTTGCACGTTCAAATTACATGGTAAATAAAGCATTTTTTTAAACTTTTATCGAGAGTATGTGGTTCAGAAAGGAAGTATTATCAAGTAATGTTTGAAATTGCTGCTTAACAAGCTGTAGTTATTAAGTAACATACACAATTTAAAAAGGGCTCGTCATCACTGAGATATAACCCAAATGTTAATATTTACTTGCATTTTACTTGCAAAACTTGAAGTTTTATCTGCTTGTTTTGTCATCTCTGAACTTTCAAAACTGTGGTTATTGCAAACTGGCTAATGTTAGTAATCTTAAACAGTCTATTGCTAGTGCCAATAACAGTAGCTGCAAATCACCACTAAACGTAATGTTTGAAATTGCGATGATTTTACGTTTAAATGTGGCTTATGTTTGAAAGGAAAGCAAACTGATAGTTTGAGTGTTTAGCAAATACAGATTGATTTAGCATCACTTGCGTAATGATTAGAAATTTGGGTGCTAATACTACGGAGCCCTTTTAGGGACATGGTGGTGGAAAAAAATGAGAGGGAAGAGAAAAATATTTTTTAAAGCTTTTGCGTTATCTCGCAAAACTTTTGCGTTCCCCCGAGAAACATTGCGTTCTCTCGCAAACATATTTGCGTTATCTCGCAAAACATTCAAACGTCCTGTTGTCCCGCTCCGTACATTAACAATGGAGCAGTTCATAGTAGATTCCCTATAACTCGTGAGCTAAACGTTGTTATAACACAAATAACACATAATTCCTTAGATTAGGATCTACAACCCAGTCTTCCTCAAAATGAGAATATAAATTGATATCATCAAGTCCAAAAGGAACTGTCTGCAAAGTGTAGGGTCTGGTCAGATCAAAGTTTACCAGCTGGGATCATGAAATCGTAAAACACAGTAACCTCTCAGCAGGGCTTCGACCAGGCACCAACAAGTCTGGCCAACTGTCCTATTCTCAACACCTTCATGACTGACCAGGACATATTTGTATACTCTCCCCTGGACTTCAAAGGAGGTTCTTGGGGGAGGACAGGACTGTTCACCAAAGTGAGAAAAGCCATGTGGCCCCCAGGGACTGAGAGCCTCAAATTCTTCCAAAAGAATGTCTCTTTCTCTTTCCTTAGCCACAAAAGACTGGTTTAAAGTGTATACACATTCTTACTCACATTGTATGCTTGTCCTCATGTTATTCTCCTTCACCTATAACCTCAAAGGCATGTGTGCTTAGTGTTATTCTGTGTATATTTACATTCTTGTACAAACTACAGGTCAATGTAATTATAACCCTTTCATGTTTCATATCTAAATGTTTCCCTTTTCATTTCTTAGAATAAGGTGTATAGCACAGTAATGTATTTTATACCATACTCATTTTATTTTATTCTAAGTCTATTCCTGCTCCAAACTCCCACGCGACCATAAATGCAAATGAGTTAGTGTGCCGGACAAAGAAACGTTTTCGCGCCCAAAAGCATCTCATCACATTGGATCGCCCACCTTGGAGGGGCTTGACGCCCCCGGTGTTAAAACATCCGGGCACGCAGGAAAGCTTGCTCGTTTGTGTGTGTTCGTGCTCGCTCATGTTCATCCGCTTGTGTGTGTTCGCGCTCATGTTTCTTCACCCTCTCGAGACCTGTCTCTCTCTTCCAAGACAGCTTCTTCCGGCAGTTTGCTTCGGCTAAGTCCGTTCTACCTTCGTCAGCCAATCTGATTCTAAGAAAGAATCCGATGGCTTGCTTCGAACTCATCAGGACTCTGAAACCTTTTTCACGTGCACCAACTTGTCCCAGCACAACCAGGAAACCAATGCAAGTATCTATAAGAATCTATTTCTAAATGGCTGCGCTTAAGCTTTGCCCCTTTTAAATAAGGAGATTGTCCTGGATGGTTTATGCAGATGCGAATAGCTGATTTAATACTGCCACTCTTTGCTTTGTCTATTTCTTTCATTCTTTACTGCTTTTACGTTTTATGTTTGTTTGTTAGTGTTTGGTCTTTGTTAGTTAGTTGGTTTTATTTCCCATTCAGTGTAGTAAATAAAACCGCATTTGTATCCACGCTCGAATCGTTTCTGTGTTTATTTATCACATATCAACGTCACTTAAACTGCTTGATTTCGTTAAGATTTCTGAAGTGGTACTGTACTACAGTAAGAATATTGTTTTTCCAAGGCCAGGAAAGTAATATTTCTTAGAGTTGATATACGATCTGCTGATCGCTCGCTGGACGAGTACATTTAGTCTGTCACTATTATTAATTCTGCTGCATCAGGTAAAGTGTATAAAATAGTTGATGGTTTATCACCATTAATTATACTTATGTAACTGTGGTTAAACTCATAGTTTCCCCGAAATACACTACAAAAGTGACTGTAAATCCGAAAAGCGTTACTACAAAAATAGTCATTAATAACTTAAATGTTACTCACTGAAGTCTCACCAAATTCAGTTTACACATTAATGCTCTCCTGCTGAATTTAAACTGGCTTTAGTTATACTACAGTATGTAACACTGAAGTTAATGACTATTATTAGTAGCCTACTGATATTCGGGTTTTGCACTTTGCAGATGATCCCTTCGGTATTGTCTCAGCCGGCTCCCACCGGTATTGTCTCAGCCGGCTCCCACCTGAGATCAATAAAAGGCTCGATTTGTGGAAAATAAAGTTAAAGTTCATTGTTTATGTTACATAGAATGAGGTGTAATTTGTGTTATAAGAACGTTTATCTCACGAGTTATTGGTCCGTGAATCTGCGACTATAGACCAATGTTTATGTAGCCTACGGAGCTAGTCTTAAATTCTGCCAGCGGGACATTAAACATGAAGTGTTTGCGAGATAACACAAATATGTTTGCGAGAGAACGCAAAAGCTTTAAAAAATATTTTTCTCTTCCCTCTCATATTTTTCCCACCGTGTCCCTAAAAGGGCTCCGTATAATACTGATATTGGTCACATGGAAAATTAGCCATTTATTCTCGTCTCATTTCCGACATATTTGAGCCTTATATAGCTGCATATTTAGTGTTTAGTGTCAACGCTTATCTAAATGTTGATTAAATTTAATTTGAGATTTTTTTTGTTTTCTGCTGTTTTACAGTGTTCCATGNCGCATTCCGCGTCCTATTTGAAAGCCACATTACGCAGCGCATTTCACATCTTATTTGAAAGCCGCATTACGCAGCACATTCTGTGTCCTATGTGAAAGCCGCATTACGCAGCGCATTCCGCGTCCTATTTGAAAGCCACATTACGCAGCGCATTCCGCGTCCTATTTGAAAGCCGCATTATGCAGCGCATTGCGCGTCCTATATGAAAGCAGTATTATGCAGCGCATTGCGCGTCCTATATGAAAGCCGCATTACGCAGCGCATTCCGCGTCCTATTTGAAAGCCGCATTACGCAGCGCATTCCGCGTCCACTGGACGCGCTAAGATATTGCACAATATATCGTCCCAGCTGTAAATCCAATAAATGGTTCATCATCTTCCATGATATACCATACCACAACCATACAAGAACCTCACAGCACCCTCACCGAATTAAAAACGAAAAAAATTCTCTTTGAATGCACTGTAAAATTACTCTTGGGTTTAATGTGATGAAGACATCGGCTAAATTGAGGCTTGAGAAAGAACAGCAGGTTGTTATTGTCTGTTGATTTTAGAATAATAACACGCTTCATAAATGTCTGAAGAGTCACATTAAAAACAAGTCCTAATGTTTCCGTAATTTAACAGAGATTACTTAGGTGAAATGAGACCGAGATTCTGTCAAATTGACATCTTTACACTGCGTTCCAAATTATTATGCAAATGATATCTTTCTCTGGTTTTCCTAATTTGTCGATGCAAATGACAGTCAGTATAATTTTCAAGTAATCAACAGTTAGGGTACATTTGGAATTTTATTGAACAAACCTCCCACTGACAACAGTATTTATTTAAAAAATGAAAAACTCAAAATGCACTGTTCCAAATTATTATGCACAACAGAGTTTGAAAACATTTCATAGGTTGTAAAAAACTGAAAATGGTCATTTGTTGAATTTGCAGCATTAGGAGGTCATATTTACTGAAATCAAAAGCTATTTCAATCAAAAACATCCTAACAGGGCAAGTTACATGTTAACATAGGACCCCTTCTTTGATATCACCTTCACAATTCTTGCATCCATTGAACTTGTGAGTTTTTGGATAGTTTCTGATTGAATTTCTTTGCAGGATGTCAGAATAGCCTCCCAGAGCTGCTGTTTTGATGCTAACTGCCTCCCACCATCATAGATCTTTCGCTTGAGGATGCTCCAAAGGTTCTCAATAGGGTTGAGGTCAGGGGAGGATGGTGGCCACACCATGAGTTTCTCTCCTTTTATGCCCATAGCAGCCAATGACACAGAGGTATTCTTTGCAGCATGAGATGGTGCATTGTCATGCATGAAGATGATTTTGCTACGGAAGGCATGGTTCTTCTTTTTGTACCATGGAAGAAAGTGCTCAGTCAGAAACTCTACATACCTTGCAGAGTTCATTTTCACACCTTCAGGGACCCTAAAGGGGCCCACCAGCTGTCTCCCCATGATTCCAGCCCAAAACATGACTCCGCCACCTCCTTGCTGACGTCGCAGCCTTGTTGGGACATGGTGGCCATCCACCAACCATCCACTACTCCATCCATCTGGACCATCCAGGGTTGCACGGCACTCATCAGTAAACAAGACTGTTTGAAAATTAGTCTTCATGTATGTGTGGGCCCACTGCAACCGTTTCTGCTTGTGAGCATTGGTTAGGGGTGGCCGAATAGTAGGTTTATGCACAACTGCAAGCATCTGGAGGATCCTACACCTTGAGGTTTTCGGGACTCCCGAGGCACCAGCAGCTTCAAATACCTGTTTGCTGCTTTGCAATGGCATTTTTGCAGCTGCTCTCTTAATCCGATGAATTTGTCTGGAAGAAACCTTCCTCATTCTGCCTTTATCTGCACGAACCCTTCTGTGCTCTGAATCAGCCACAAATCTCTTCACAGTACGATGATCTCGCTTAAGTTTTCGTGAAATATCTAATGTTTTCATACCTTGTCCAAGACATTGCACTATTTGACGCTTTCGGCAGCAGACAGATCCTTTTTCTTTCCCATATTGCTTGAAACCTGTGGCCTGCTTAATAATGTGGAACGTCCTTCTTAAGTAGTTTTCCTTTAATTGGGCTCACCTGGCAAACTACTTATCACAGGTGTCTGAGATTGATTTCAGTGATCCAAAGAGCACTGAGACACAATACCATCCATAAGTTTAATTGAACAATATAAAATTAAATGTTTACGACACTTAAATCCAATTTGCATAATAATTTGGAACGCAGTGTAAATGTTTACATGTCACACATGACTTCTTCTTATGTCCATCTGCACTTTTATTAAACAATATTTAGTATGTAAACATTTTCAGTGAAACATCATAGAAAAGAAACATCACAGAGAGACATTATTTCAGGGCCCGTATTCACGAAACATCTTAAGGCTGAAAGTAGCTCCTCCTAACTTGCTGATTTAGGAGAAACTTTTAAAAATAATGGCCGTGTCAGTCCTAATATTAGGACTCCTAAATTTTTGTGCTAAGAGTATTTCACAAAGCGTTTTAGCGCTAAAACTAGCTCCTAAACCTGTGAGACGTTAGGAATAGTGAAGACGACTCCTAAGTCACTAAGACCAAGATTTCATGACAATGAGCTTAGCCATGAAGACTATGTGCTAACTGTGTTTATGAGACAGGCAAAATGCTTACAATTAGCTGAACATAGTATAGTTTTTTTGCAAAAGATAACTACAATCATGTTTATTGTGTTATCATGGTTTTATTGTGTTTTATTGTATTTGTTAGCTGTATTTATTTTTAAATTATTGTAATACTTTTACAGCGGTTTAGGAGAGCTCTTAGTGGTAAGATGAAATGTTTTGTGAATACGGGCCCTGAGCAATAGAATTATTCCTGCTGTCACAAATAGGATAATGAACTCAAAAGTAAATATTGTCGTCATTTATTCTCTCTCATGTGGTTATAAATCTGTATGTGAGTCTTTCTTCCGTGGCACACGACGGAAGATATTTTGAGAAATGTCTCAGTGGTGTTGTGTTCATTCAGCGGAAGTCAATGGAGTTCAGTGTTGTTCTTCAAAATATCTTCTTTTGTGTTCTGCGGAAGAAAGAAACTGTTTGAAATGACATGAAGGTGAATAAATGAGGGAAGAATTCTCATTCATTATCTCTTCACACGCCGCTGGAACAAACACTAAATATGTCCATCAGTTTTACTGAAGCTCGGCTCTCTCGTGCTCAGTTTAACAGGTTGTGAATGTGTAGCAGGAGTTTTCGGCTCTTGTGGAATAGATTCTGTCTGATGAACTCTTGAAACTAGGGATGCACCGAATCTAACATTCTTGGCCGAAGCCGAAGCCGAACATGATGTGAAACACTTGGCCGAAGGCCGAATAATACCGAACACCGAATATGGTTTTTGCATTTCTTCTATTTATTAAGCTATTTTTTCACTATTGCACAAACTGAATAGTCAAAATTTGCTTTTAAAAATTTGTCTTGCTTTTCAATAAAATACAATACAACTTAATATAAAATTGAGCAAAACAAAATACATTAAAACAAAAATTTAATAGCCTATATTAATTAGGCCTATAACTGACTGGTAAAAGAATGTAATGTAAGTTACTCTGTACCCCTACAACAAAACA
>NC_079904.1:20746291-20749457 GCF_024868665.1 Triplophysa rosa
GAAAATTTCCTATCTAAAGATATTTTTTAAGCATTGAATCCGCAGACACAAAAATATACAGAGAGTTCAAAAAGTAGCTTTTTTTCACAGGAATTACTTATACATTTGCATTAAGTCTAATAATTAAAGGGATATTCTTTCTTCAAAATATCTTCTTTTATGCTCTGCAGAAGAAAGAAAGTCATGCAGGTTTGAAATGACAAGAGGGTGAGTAAATGATAACAGGATTTTCAGTTTTGGGTGAACTATTCCTTTAAAGGTCCAGTGTGTCATTTTTTGGAGGATCTATTGACAGAAATGCAATATAATATACATAACTGTGTCTTCAGAGGTGTATAAAGAATAACAATGAAGCGTTATATTTTTATTACCTTAGAATGAGCTATTTCGATCTACATACAGTGAGGGAAATAAGTATTTGATCCCCTGCTGATTTTGTAAGTTTGCCTACTTACAAACAAATGAAGGGTCTATAATTTTTATGGTGGGTTTATTTTAACTGATAGACACAGAATATTAAAAAAATCAGGGGAAAAAAATGTTATATAAAGTTTATAAATTGATTTGCATTTCAGTCAGTGAAATAAGTATTTGATCCCCTACCAACTAGCAAGAATTCTGGCTCCACAGATTGGTTATGTGCCTATATGGACCACAGATTAGTCCTGTCACTTTAAGAAAGTACTCCTAGATCAGCTTGTTATGTATATAAAAGATGCCTGCCAACAGAATCTGTATCTTCCAGTTCAACCTCTCCAACACCATGGTCCAGACCAAATAGGTTTTAAAGGATGTCAGCGACAAGATTGGAGACCTGCACAAACCTTGAATAGGCTACAGACAGAAGCTTGGTGAGAAGGAGACAACTGTTGGTGTGATTATTTGGAAATAGAAGATATACAAAATAACTATCAAATGCCCTTGTTCTTGAGCTCCCTGCAATATTTCCCCAATGGGGTAAAGATGATCATGAGAAATGTTAAAGATCAGCCCAGAACTACACGGAAGAAGCCTGTTAATGATTTCAAGACAGTTGGGAACACAGTTAGCAAGCAAAACATTGGTAACACATTGGTAACACGCTATGCCACAGTAGACTGAAATCCTGAAGCACCCGCAAGGTCCTCCTGCCCAAGAAGGCCCGCCTGGCTCGTCTTAAGTTTGACAATGAACATAAAAATGATTCAGAAAAGGCTTTGGCGAAAGTGCTGGCACTGCTGTGAGACCAAAATGGACTCCTGTGTTTGGAGGGAGAGAAATGCTGACTATGAGCCCAAGAACATCATGTCTACAGAGAAGCACAGTGTTGGAAACATTCTGCTTTAGGGCTTTTTCTCTGCTACAGGTATACAGGATGACTTCACCGCATTGAGGGGCTGAGGGACGGGCCCATGTACCGTAAAATCTTGGACGAGAACCTCCTCCCCTTAACTAGGTCACTGAAGATGGGTCATGGATGAGCCTTTAACATGACAAAGACGCAAAACATATTGCCAAGACAACCAAATAGTGGCTTAAGGAGAAGCACATTAAATGTCCTAGCCAGTCTCTAGACCCTAGTCCTATAGAACCTCTGTGAAGGAGGCTAAAACTCCAATTTGCTGAGCGACAGCCAAGAAACCTTAAAGATTGACAGAGGAGTGGACTAAATGTATCCGGACACATGTGCAAACCTGGTGACCAACTATCAGAAATGTCTGACCTCTGTGCTTGCCAACAAGGGTTTCTCCACAAAGTACAAAGTTATGTTTTGCTTGGGGATCAAATACTTATTTCACTGACTGAAATGCAAATCAATTTATAACCTTTATATAACATTTTTTTCCCCTGATTTTTTTTAATATTCTGTGTCTATCAGTTAAAATAAACCCACCATAAAAATTATACACCCTTCATTTGTTTGTAAGTAGGCAAACTTACAAAATCAGCAGGGGATCAAATACTTATTTCCCTCACTGTACCACAGCGGGTCCCCTTGCATATAATTCGCCATGTTCTGTTAGCTGTCGTAGTGTTTCGAACGGGAGGTTGGTTGCAATTGGTCGCAACCTTGCCGCTAGATTTCACAGATTGAACCTTTAATGCCATACGCTTACATAAAAGGCAACAAAGACTGGAAGAATTCTTAAGGCTTCATCGAATACATCGTATAATAAGAACAATAAAAGCATTATTTTTTATTAAAATGAAGCAACGATGGAATATAAAAAGGCCAAATTAAAAAATGGCCACTACAACTAAGGGAGCAGATAAGTGAATTCTCAGCCAAATCCTCTACTAGAATTACCAGCAAATCTCACATGATGTACTTTTGAGAAATTCTCGAGAACTGCTGAGTTTTTGAGTTCTGGGGATATGAAGTCAAGCTCTGGTGCTTTAGAGAGATGATGTGCTGTACCGTTAAGCTTGAGGACCGTAAAAGCCGGGACACTTCCTCCCGCTAAACCCCGAGCGGCATCACTGGGCAGGACTACATGGGAATGTGCTGGAGGAAGAGCCAAGGAACTCTGGGAACTTGATACACTGCCACCTGTTGAAATGAAGAATCCAAGAAATTGAATCGAGCTCAGTCTAAATCACTTTAGGTTGGTCAATTTCAATACAAATTCATATAGACTTCGTATCAACGTAAGCAAAAAGCTTTCCAGAGGGCACAGAATCGG
This sequence comes from Triplophysa rosa, assembly GCF_024868665.1. NCBI lineage: Eukaryota > Metazoa > Chordata > Actinopteri > Cypriniformes > Nemacheilidae > Triplophysa > Triplophysa rosa. The sequence goes on from NC_079904.1 coordinate 20,748,955, forward strand.
ACTTCCTGCAGTTTCGAAAATTTCTTCTTTTATTCCAAACAATTTGGCGGATTATGTGAACTAGGTGTTATATTGGCACCAGAAGCTAGTGTCTGATTACCGCTGGCTTTCTCTTTTTTCATTCTACGTTCACAATACGAGATAATGAGGTGAAGCAACAGCCTCCATCAAATGCAGACCTGAAAATAACAGCCAAAGAGTTTGATGGATCATTAGAGACCAGTTTATTTTTAAAACTGGAATTGTTCGTGAGTGAAGATTTTAACACATTCACAGAAAGATTGATGCTGTTGATGCAAGATGACAGTGCTCTAGCCAGACACACCGTGACAAGTTTGCAGAGACACAACGTATCGCAATCACAGCCAAGCAAAATCTCCAGTTTTCATTTTCTGCTAATAAATGCAAATATAAACAATATTTTTGTTTGAAATTTGGGAGAAATATTGTTAGTAGTTCACAGGATTTAAAAAAAAAAAATTATTAAATGGTTTCTTAATTTT